>NW_027518569.1:154309-239309 GCF_051622035.1 Arctopsyche grandis
CATACACAAACACACACACACACACATACATACATGCATGCATACATACATACATACACACATACATAATACACACATGCATACATACATACATACATGCATGCATACATACAAACATACATACGTACCTAACCTAACCTAACCTAACCTAACCTTACCTAACCTAACCTAACCTAACCTAACCTAACCTAACCTAACCTAACCGAACCTAACCTAACCTAACCTAACCTAACCTACCTAACCTAACCTACCTAACCTAACCTAACTTACCTAACCTAACCTAACCTATACACAAACACACACACATACATACATGCATGCATACATACATACATACATACATGCATGCAAAAATACAAACACACAAATACACACATGCATACATACACACACACATACACACATACATAATACACACAGACACACATGCAAACATACAAACACACGAATACACACATACATAATACACACATACACAAACACACACACATACTGACATTCATGCATACAAACATACATACATACGTACATACATACATACATACATACATGCATACACATACACACAAACACATACATAATACACACATACACGCATGCAAACATACAAACACAAGAATACACACATACATACATACATGCATACATACATGCATGCCATACATACAAACATACATACGTACATACATACATACATGCATAAACACAAACACATACACACATACACACATGCAAACATACAAACACAAGAATACACACATACATAATACACACATTCACAAACACACACACACATACGTAAATGCATGCATACATACAACTATACATACATACATGCATACACACACACACATACATACATACATACATACATGCATGCATACACACATGCATACATACACATACATAATACACACATACACAAACACATACATACATACATACATACATGCATGCATACATACAAACATACATACGTACATACATACACACACACAAATACACACATGCAAACATACAAACACACACACATACATACATACATACATGCATGCAAACATGCATGCATACATACAAACATACATACGTACACACATACATACATGCATACACACACACACATACACACATACATAATACACACATACACACGTGCAAACATACAAACACACGAATACACACATACATAATACACACATACACAATCACACACACACACATACATCATGCATGCATACATACATACATACACACATACATAATACACACATACACGAACACACACACATACATACATACATACGTACATGCATGCATACACACGTGCATACATACACACACACAAATACACACATACATAATACACACATACACAAACACACACAGATACATACATACATACATACATACATACATGCATACACACACACACATACACACATACATAATACACACATACACACATGCAAACATACAAACACACGAATACACACATACATAATACACACATACACAAACACACACACATACATACATGCATGCATACAAACATACATACATACGTACATACATACATACATACATACATGCATACACATACACACAAACACACATACACACATACATAATACACACATACACGCATGCAAACATACAAACACAAGAATACACACATACATACATACATGCATACATACATGCATGCATACATACAAACATACATACGAACATACATACACACACACAAATACACACATGCAAACATACAAACACACACAAACACACATACATAATACACACATACACACACACACACCCACACAAATACACACATACACAAACACACACACATACATACATACATACATGCATGCAAACATGCATGCATACATACAAACATACATACGTACTCACATACATACATGCATACACACACACACATACACACATACATAATACACACATACACACGTGCAAACATACAAACACACGAATACACACATACATAATACACACATACACAAAACACACACACACACATACATACATGCATGCATACATACATACATACACACATACATAATACACACATGCATACATACATACATACATGCATGCATACATACAAACATACATACGTACCTAACCTAACCTAACCTAACCTAACCTTACCTAACCTAACCTAACCTAACCTAACCTAACCTACCTAACCGAACCTAACCTAACCTAACCTAACCTAACCTAACCTAACCTAACCTAACCTAACCTAACCCTAACCTATAAACAAACACACACACATACATACATGCATGCATACATACATACATACATACATGCATGCATACATACAAACATACATACGTACATACATACATACATGCATAAACACACACACATACACACATACACACATGCAAACATACAAACACAAGAATACACACATACATAATACACACATACACAAACACACACACACATACGTAAATGCATGCATACATACAACTATACATACATACATGCATACACACACACACATACATACATACATACATACATGCATGCATACACACATGCATACATACACATACATAATACACACATACACAAACACATACATACATACATACATACATGCATGCATACATACAAACATACATACGTACATACATACACACACAAATACACACATGCAAACATACAAACACACACACATACATACATACATACATGCATGCAAACATGCATGCATACATACAAACATACATACGTACACACATACATACATGCATACACACACACACATACACACATACATAATACACACATACACACGTGCAAACATACAAACACACGAATACACACATACATAATACACACATACACAATCACACACACACACATACATACATGCATGCATACATACATACATACACACATACATAATACACACATACACGAACACACACACATACATACATACATACGTACATGCATGCATACACACGTGCATACATACACACACACAAATACACACATACATAATACACACATACACAAACACACACAGATACATACATACATACATACATACATACATGCATACACACACAGCACATACACACATACATAATACACACATACACACATGCAAACATACAAACACACGAATACACACATACATAATACACACATACACAAACACACACACATACATACATGCATGCATACAAACATACATACATACGTACATACATACATACATACATACATGCATACACATACACACAAACACACATACACACATACATAATACACACATACACGCATGCAAACATACAAACACAAGAATACACACATACATACATACATGCATACATACATGCATGCATACATACAAACATACATACGAACATACATACACACACACAAATACACACATGCAAACATACAAACACACACAAACACACATACATAATACACACATACACACACACACACCCACACAAATACACACATACACAAACACACACACATACATACATACATACATGCATGCAAACATGCATGCATACATACAAACATACATACGTACTCACATACATACATGCATACACACACACACATACACACATACATAATACACACATACACACGTGCAAACATACAAACACACGAATACACACATACATAATACACACATACACAAACACACACACACACACATACATACATGCATGCATACATACATACATACACACATACATAATACACACATGCATACATACATACATACATGCATGCATACATACAAACATACATACGTACCTAACCTAACCTAACCTAACCTAACCTTACCTAACCTAACCTAACCTAACCTAACCTAACCTAACCGAACCTAACCTAACCTAACCTAACCTAACCTAACCTAACCTAACCTAACCTAACCTAACCTAACCTATAAACAAACACACACACATACATACATGCATGCATACATACATACATACATACATGCATGCATACATACAAACATACATACGTACATACATACATACATGCATAAACACACACACATACACACATACACACATGCAAACATACAAACACAAGAATACACACATACATAATACACACATACACAAACACACACACACATACGTAAATGCATGCATACATACAACTATACATACATACATGCATACACACACACACATACATACATACATACATACATGCATGCATACACACATGCATACATACACATACATAATACACACATACACAAACACATACATACATACATACATACATGCATGCATACATACAAACATACATACGTACATACATACACACACACAAATACACACATGCAAACATACAAACACACACAAACACACATACATAATACACACATACACACACACACACACCCACACAAATACACACATACACAAACACACACACATACATACATACATACATGCATGCATACATACAAACATACATACGTACATACATACACACACACAAATACACACATGCAAACATACAAACACACACAAACACACATACATAATACACACATACACACACACACACCCACACAAATACACACATACACAAACACACACACATACATACATACATACATGCATGCAAACATGCATGCATACATACAAACATACATACGTACACACATACATACATGCATACACACACACACATACACACATACATAATACACACATACACACGTGCAAACATACAAACACACGAATACACACATACATAATACACACATACACAAACACACACACACACATACATACATGCATGCATACATACATACATACACACATACATAATACACACATGCATACATACATACATACATGCATGCATACATACAAACATACATACGTACCTAACCTAACCTAACCTAACCTAACCTTACCTAACCTAACCTAACCTAACCTAACCTAACCGAACCTAACCTAACCTAACCTAACCTAACCTAACCTAACCTAACCTAACCTAACCTAACCTAACCTAACCTAACCTAACCTATACACAAACACACACACATACATACATGCATGCATACATACATACATACATACATGCATGCATACATACAAACACACAAATACACACATGCATACATACACACACACATACACACATACATAATACACACAGACACACATGCAAACATACAAACACACGAATACACACATACATAATACACACATACACAAACACACACACATACTGACATTCATGCATACAAACATACATACATACGTACATACATACATACATACATACATGCATACACATACACACATACACACATACATAATATACACATACACGCATGCAAACATACAAACACAAGAATACACACATACATACATACATGCATACATACATGCATGCATACATACAAACATACATACGTACATACATACATACATGCATAAACACAAACACATACACACATACACACATGCAAACATACAAACACAAGAATACACACATACATAATACACACATACACAAACACACACACACATACGTAAATGCATGCATACATACAAACATACATACATACATGCATACACACACACATACATACATACATACATACATGCATGCATACACACATGCATACATACACATACATAATACACACATACACAAACACATACATACATACATACATACATGCATGCATACATACAAACATACATACGTACATACATACACACACACAAATACACACATGCAAACATACAAACACACACAAACACACATACATAATACACACATACACACACACACACACCCACACAAATACACACATACACAAACACACACACATACATACATACATACATGCATGCATACATACAAACATACATACGTACATACATACACACACACAAATACACACATGCAAACATACAAACACACACAAACACACATACATAATACACACATACACACACACACACCCACACAAATACACACATACACAAACACACACACATACATACATACATACATGCATGCAAACATGCATGCATACATACAAACATACATACGTACACACATACATACATGCATACACACACACACATACACACATACATAATACACACATACACACGTGCAAACATACAAACACACGAATACACACATACATAATACACACATACACAAACACACACACACACATACATGCATGCATACATACAAACATACATACGTACCTAACCTAACCTAACCTAACCTAACCTTACCTAACCTAACCTAACCTAACCTAACCTAACCTAACCTAACCGAACCTAACCTAACCTAGAATACACACATACATAATACACACATACACAAACACACACACACATACGTAAATGCATGCATACATACAAACATACATACATACATGCATACACACACACATACATACATACATACATACATGCATGTATACACACATGCATACATACACATACATAATACACACATACACAAACACATACATACATACATACATACATGCATGCATACATACAAACATACATACGTACATACATACACACACACAAATACACACATGCAAATATACAAACACACACAAACACACATACATAATACACACATACACACACACACACACCCACACAAATACACACATACACAAACACACACATACATACATACATACATGCATGCATACATACAAACATACATACGTACATACATACACACACACAAATACACACATGCAAACATACAAACACACACAAACACACATACATAATACACACATACACACACACACACCCACACAAATACACACATACACAAACACACACACATACATACATACATACATGCATGCAAACATGCATGCATACATACAAACATACATACGTACACACATACATACATGCATACACACACACACATACACACATACATAATACACACATACACACGTGCAAACATACAAACACACGAATACACACATACATAATACACACATACACAAACACACACACACACATACATGCATGCATACATACAAACATACATACGTACCTAACCTAACCTAACCTAACCTAACCTTACCTAACCTAACCTAACCTAACCTAACCTAACCTAACCTAACCGAACCTAACCTAACCTAGAATACACACATACATAATACACACATACACAAACACACACACACATACGTAAATGCATGCATACATACAAACATACATACATACATGCATACACACACACATACATACATACATACATACATGCATGTATACACACATGCATACATACACATACATAATACACACATACACAAACACATACATACATACATACATACATGCATGCATACATACAAACATACATACGTACATACATACACACACACAAATACACACATGCAAATATACAAACACACACAAACACACATACATAATACACACATACACACACACACCCACACAAATACACACATACACAAACACACACATACATACATACATACATGCATGCATACATACAAACAAACATACGTACATACATACACACACACAAATACACACATGCAAACATACAAACACACACAAACACACATACATAATACACACATACACACACACACACCCACACAAATACACACATACACAAACACACACACATACATACATACATACATGCATGCAAACATGCATGCATACATACAAACATACATACGTACTCACATACATACATGCATACACACACACACATACACATATACACACGTGCAAACATACAAACACACGAATACACACATACATATTACACACATACACAAACACACACACACATACATACATGCATGCATACATACATACATACACACATACATAATACACACATGCATACATACATACATACATGCATGCATACATACAAACATACATACGTACCTAACCTAACCTAACCTAACCTAACCTTACCTAACCTAACCTAACCTAACCTAACCTAACCTAACCGAACCTAACCTAACCTAAACTAACCTAACCTAACCTAACCTAACCTAACCTTACCTAACCTAACCTAACCTATACACAAACACACACACATACATACATGCATGCATACATACATACATACATACATGCATGCTTACATACAAACACACACACAAATACACACATGCAAACATACAAACACACACAAACACACATACATAATACACACATACACACACACACACCCACACAAATACACACATACACAAACACACACACATACATACATACATACATGCATGCATACATACAAACATACATACGTACATACATACACACACACAAATACAGACATGCAAACATACAAACACACACAAACACACATACATAATACACACATACACACACACACACCCACACAAATACACACATACACAAACACACACACATACATACATACATACATGCATGCAAACATGCATGCATACATACAAACATACATACGTACTCACATACATACATGCATACACACACACACATACACACATACATAATACACACATACACACGTGCAAACATACAAACACACGAATACACACATACATAATACACACATACACAAACACACACACACATACATACATGCATGCATACATACATACATACACACATACATAATACACACATGCATACATACATACATACATGCATGCATACATACAAACATACATACGTACCTAACCTAACCTAACCTAACCTAACCTTACCTAACCTAACCTAACCTAACCTTACCTAACCTAACCTAACCTAACCTAACCTAACCTAACCGAACCTAACCTAACCTAACCTAACCTAACCTAACCTAACCTAACCTAACCTAACCTAACCTAACCTAACCTATACACAAACACACACACATACATACATGCATGCATACATACATACATACATACATGCATGCATACATACAAACATACATACGTACATACATACATACATGCATAAACACACACACATACACACATACACACATGCAAACATACAAACACAAGAATACACACATACATAATACACACATACACAAACACACACACACATACGTAAATGCATGCATACATACAACTATACATACATACATGCATACACACACACACATACATACATACATACATACATGCATGCATACACACATGCATACATACACATACATAATACACACATACACACACACACACACCCACACAAATACACACATACACAAACACACACACATACATACATACATACATGCATGCATACATACAAACATACATACGTACATACATACACACACACAAATACACACATGCAAACATACAAACACACACAAACACACATACATAATACACACATACACACACACACACCCACACAAATACACACATACACAAACACACACACATACATACATACATACATGCATGCAAACATGCATGCATACATACAAACATACATACGTACACACATACATACATGCATACACACACACACATACACACATACATAATACACACATACACACGTGCAAACATACAAACACACGAATACACACATACATAATACACACATACACAAACACACACACACACATACATACATGCATGCATACATACATACATACACACATACATAATACACACATACACGAACACACACACATACATACATACATACGTACATGCATGCATACACACGTGCATACATACACACACACAAATACACACATACATAATACACACATACACAAACACACACAGATACATACATACATACATACATACATACATGCATACACACACACACATACACACATACATAATACACACATACACACATGCAAACATACAAACACACGAATACACACATACAAAATACACACATACACAAACACACACACATACATACATGCATGCATACAAACATACATACATACGTACATACATACATACATACATACATGCATACACATACACACAAACACACATACACACATACATAATACACACATACACGCATGCAAACATACAAACACAAGAATACACACATACATACATACATGCATACATACATGCATGCATACATACAAACATACATACGAACATACATACACACACACAAATACACACATGCAAACATACAAACACACACAAACACACATACATAATACACACATACACACACACACACCCACACAAATACACACATACACAAACACACACACATACATACATACATACATGCATGCAAACATGCATGCATACATACAAACATACATACGTACTCACATACATACATGCATACACACACACACATACACACATACATAATACACACATACACACGTGCAAACATACAAACACACGAATACACACATACATAATACACACATACACAAACACACACACACACACACATACATACATGCATGCATACATACATACATACACACATACATAATACACACATGCATACATACATACATACATGCATGCATACATACAAACATACATACGTACCTAACCTAACCTAACCTAACCTAACCTTACCTAACCTAACCTAACCTAACCTAACCTAACCGAACCTAACCTAACCTAACCTAACCTAACCTAACCTAACCTAACCTAACCTAACCTAACCTAACCTAACCTAACCTAACCTATACACAAACACACACACATACATACATGCATGCATACATACATACATACATACATGCATGCATACATACAAACACACAAATACACACATGCATACATACACACACACATACACACATACATAATACACACAGACACACATGCAAACATACAAACACACGAATACACACATACATAATACACACATACACAAACACACACACATACTGACATTCATGCATACAAACATACATACATACGTACATACATACATACGTACATACATACATACATACATACATGCATACACACACACAAATACACACATACATAATACACGCATACACAAACACACACAGATACATACATACATACATACATACATACATACATGCATACACACACACACATACACACATACATAATACACACATACACACATGCAAACATACAAACACACGAATACACACATACATAATACACACATACACAAACACACACACATACATACAAGCATGCATACAAACATACATACATACGTACATACATACATACATACATACATGCATACACATACACACAAACACACATACACACATACATAATACACACATACACGCATGCAAACATACAAACACAAGAATACACACATACATACATACATGCATACATACATGCATGCATACATACAAACATACATACGAACATACATACACACACACAAATACACACATGCAAACATACAAACACACACAAACACACATACATAATACACACATACACACACACACACCCACACAAATACACACATACACAAACACACACACATACATACATACATACATGCATGCAATCATGCATGCATACATACAAACATACATACGTACTCACATACATACATGCATACACACACACACATACACACATACATAATACACACATACACACGTGCAAACATACAAACACACGAATACACACATACATTATACACACATACACAAACACACACACACACACATACATACATGCATGCATACATACATACATACACACATACATAATACACACATGCATACATACATACATACATGCATGCATACATACAAACATACATACGTACCTAACCTAACCTAACCTAACCTAACCTTACCTAACCTAACCTAACCTAACCTAACCTAACCTAACCTAACCTAACCGAACCTAACCTAACCTAACCTAACCTAACCTAACCTAACCTAACCTTACCTAACCTAACCTAACCTTACCTAACCTAACCTAACCTATACACAAACACACACACATACATACATGCATGCATACATACATACATACATACATGCATGCAAAAATACAAACACACAAATACACACATGCATACATACACACACACATACACACATACATAATACACACAGACACACATGCAAACATACAAACACACGAATACACACATACATAATACACACATACACAAACACACACACATACTGACATTCATGCATACAAACATACATACATACGTACATACATACATACATACATACATGCATACACATACACACAAACACATACATAATACACACATACACGCATGCAAACATACAAACACAAGAATACACACATACATACATACATGCATACATACATGCATGCATACATACAAACATACATACGTACATACATAAATACATGCATAAACACAAACACATACACACATACACACATGCAAACATACAAACACAAGAATACACACATACATAATACACACATTCACAAACACACACACACATACGTAAATGCATGCATACATACAACTATACATACATACATGCATACACACACACACATACATACATACATACATACATGCATGCATACACACATGCATACATACACATACATAATACACACATACACAAACACATACATACATACATACATACATGCATGCATACATACAAACATACATACGTACATACATACACACACACAAATACACACATGCAAACATACAAACACACACACATACATACATACATACATGCATGCAAACATGCATGCATACATACAAACATACATACGTACACACATACATACATGCATACACACACACACATACACACATACATAATACACACATACACACGTGCAAACATACAAACACACGAATACACACATACATAATACACACATACACAATCACACACACACACATACATACATGCATGCATACATACATACATACACACATACATAATACACACATACACGAACACACACACATACATACATACATACGTACATGCATGCATACACACGTGCATACATACACACACACAAATACACACATACATAATACACACATACACAAACACACACAGATACATACATACATACATACATACATACATGCATACACACACACACATACACACATACATAATACACACATACACACATGCAAACATACAAACACACGAATACACACATACATAATACACACATACACAAACACACACACATACATACATGCATGCATACAAACATACATACATACGTACATACATACATACATACATACATGCATACACATACACACAAACACACATACACACATACATAATACACACATACACGCATGCAAACATACAAACACAAGAATACACACATACATACATACATGCATACATACATGCATGCATACATACAAACATACATACGAACATACATACACACACACAAATACACACATGCAAACATACAAACACACACAAACACACATACATAATACACACATACACACACACACACCCACACAAATACACACATACACAAACACACACACATACATACATACATACATGCATGCAAACATGCATGCATACATACAAACATACATACGTACTCACATACATACATGCATACACACACACACATACACACATACATAATACACACATACACACGTGCAAACATACAAACACACGAATACACACATACATAATACACACATACACAAACACACACACACACACATACATACATGCATGCATACATACATACATACACACATACATAATACACACATGCATACATACATACATACATGCATGCATACATACAAACATACATACGTACCTAACCTAACCTAACCTAACCTAACCTTACCTAACCTAACCTAACCTAACCTAACCTAACCTAACCTAACCGAACCTAACCTAACCTAACCTAACCTAACCTAACCTAACCTAACCTAACCTAACCTAACCTAACCTAACCTAACCTATAAACAAACACACACACATACATACATGCATGCATACATACATACATACATACATGCATGCATACATACAAACATACATACGTACATACATACATACATGCATAAACACACACACATACACACATACACACATGCAAACATACAAACACAAGAATACACACATACATAATACACACATACACAAACACACACACACATACGTAAATGCATGCATACATACAACTATACATACATACATGCATACACACACACACATACATACATACATACATACATGCATGCATACACACATGCATACATACACATACATAATACACACATACACAAACACATACATACATACATACATACATGCATGCATACATACAAACATACATACGTACATACATACACACACACAAATACACACATGCAAACATACAAACACACACAAACACACATACATAATACACACATACACACACACACACCCACACAAATACACACATACACAAACACACACACATACATACATACATACATGCATGCATACATACAAACATACATACGTACATACATACACACACACAAATACACACATGCAAACATACAAACACACACAAACACACATACATAATACACACATACACACACACACACCCACACAAATACACACATACACAAACACACACACATACATACATACATACATGCATGCAAACATGCATGCATACATACAAACATACATACGTACACACATACATACATGCATACACACACACACATACACACATACATAATACACACATACACACGTGCAAACATACAAACACACGAATACACACATACATAATACACACATACACAAACACACACACACACATACATACATGCATGCATACATACATACATACACACATACATAATACACACATGCATACATACATACATACATGCATGCATACATACAAACATACATACGTACCTAACCTAACCTAACCTAACCTAACCTTACCTAACCTAACCTAACCTAACCTAACCTAACCGAACCTAACCTAACCTAACCTAACCTAACCTAACCTAACCTAACCTAACCTAACCTAACCTAACCTAACCTAACCTAACCTAACCTATACACAAACACACACACATACATACATGCATGCATACATACATACATACATACATGCATGCATACATACAAACACACAAATACACACATGCATACATACACACACACATACACACATACATAATACACACAGACACACATGCAAACATACAAACACACGAATACACACATACATAATACACACATACACAAACACACACACATACTGACATTCATGCATACAAACATACATACATACGTACATACATACATACATACATACATGCATACACATACACACATACACACATACATAATATACACATACACGCATGCAAACATACAAACACAAGAATACACACATACATACATACATGCATACATACATGCATGCATACATACAAACATACATACGTACATACATACATACATGCATAAACACAAACACATACACACATACACACATGCAAACATACAAACACAAGAATACACACATACATAATACACACATACACAAACACACACACACATACGTAAATGCATGCATACATACAAACATACATACATACATGCATACACACACACATACATACATACATACATACATGCATGCATACACACATGCATACATACACATACATAATACACACATACACAAACACATACATACATACATACATACATGCATGCATACATACAAACATACATACGTACATACATACACACACACAAATACACACATGCAAACATACAAACACACACAAACACACATACATAATACACACATACACACACACACACACCCACACAAATACACACATACACAAACACACACACATACATACATACATACATGCATGCATACATACAAACATACATACGTACATACATACACACACACAAATACACACATGCAAACATACAAACACACACAAACACACATACATAATACACACATACACACACACACACCCACACAAATACACACATACACAAACACACACACATACATACATACATACATGCATGCAAACATGCATGCATACATACAAACATACATACGTACACACATACATACATGCATACACACACACACATACACACATACATAATACACACATACACACGTGCAAACATACAAACACACGAATACACACATACATAATACACACATACACAAACACACACACACACATACATGCATGCATACATACAAACATACATACGTACCTAACCTAACCTAACCTAACCTAACCTTACCTAACCTAACCTAACCTAACCTAACCTAACCTAACCTAACCGAACCTAACCTAACCTAGAATACACACATACATAATACACACATACACAAACACACACACACATACGTAAATGCATGCATACATACAAACATACATACATACATGCATACACACACACATACATACATACATACATACATGCATGTATACACACATGCATACATACACATACATAATACACACATACACAAACACATACATACATACATACATACATGCATGCATACATACAAACATACATACGTTCATACATACACACACACAAATACACACATGCAAATATACAAACACACACAAACACACATACATAATACACACATACACACACACACACCCACACAAATACACACATACACAAACACACACATACATACATACATACATGCATGCATACATACAAACATACATACGTACATACATACACACACACAAATACACACATGCAAACATACAAACACACACAAACACACATACATAATACACACATACACACACACACACCCACACAAATACACACATACACAAACACACACACATACATACATACATACATGCATGCAAACATGCATGCATACATACAAACATACATACGTACACACATACATACATGCATACACACACACACATACACACATACATAATACACACATACACACGTGCAAACATACAAACACACGAATACACACATACATAATACACACATACACAAACACACACACACACATACATGCATGCATACATACAAACATACATACGTACCTAACCTAACCTAACCTAACCTAACCTTACCTAACCTAACCTAACCTAACCTAACCTAACCTAACCTAACCGAACCTAACCTAACCTAGAATACACACATACATAATACACACATACACAAACACACACACACATACGTAAATGCATGCATACATACAAACATACATACATACATGCATACACACACACATACATACATACATACATACATGCATGTATACACACATGCATACATACACATACATAATACACACATACACAAACACATACATACATACATACATACATGCATGCATACATACAAACATACATACGTACATACATACACACACACAAATACACACATGCAAATATACAAACACACACAAACACACATACATAATACACACATACACACACACACACCCACACAAATACACACATACACAAACACACACACATACATACATACATACATGCATGCAAACATGCATGCATACATACAAACATACATACGTACACACATACATACATGCATACACACACACACATACACACATACATAATACACACATACACTCGTGCAAACATACAAACACACGAATACACACATACATAATACACACATACACAAACACACACACACACATACATACATGCATGCATACATACATACATACACACATACATAAAAACACATGCATACATACATACATACATGCATGCATTAACCTAACCTTACCTAACCTAACCTAACCGAACCTAACCTAACCTAGAATACACACATACATAATACACACATACACAAACACACACACACATACGTAAATGCATGCATACATACAAACATACATACATACATGCATACACACACACACATACATACATACATACATACATGCATGTATACACACATGCATACATACACATACATAATACACACATACACAAACACATACATACATACATACATACATGCATGCATACATACAAACATACATACGTACATACATACACACACACAAATACACACATGCAAACATACAAACACACACAAACACACATACATAATACACACATACACACACACACACCCACACAAATACACACATACACAAACACACACATACATACATACATACATGCATGCATACATACAAACATACATACGTACATACATACACACACACAAATACACACATGCAAACATACAAACACACACAAACACACATACATAATACACACATACACACACACACACCCACACAAATACACACATACACAAACACACACACATACATACATACATACATGCATGCAAACATGCATGCATACATACAAACATACATACGTACTCACATACATACATGCATACACACACACACATACACACATACATAATACACACATACACACGTGCAAACATACAAACACACGAATACACACATACATAATACACACATACACAAACACACACACACATACATACATGCATGCATACATACATACATACACACATACATAATACACACATGCATACATACATACATACATGCATGCATACATACAAACATACATACGTACCTAACCTAACCTAACCTAACCTAACCTTACCTAACCTAACCTAACCTAACCTAACCTAACCTAACCTAACCGAACCTAACCTTACCTAACCTAACCTAACCTAACCTAACCTAACCTAACCTAACCTATACACAAACACACACACATACATACATGCATGCATACATACATACATACATACATGCATGCATACATACAAACACACACACAAAAACACACATGCAAACATACAAACACACACAAACACACATACATAATACACACATACACACACACACACCCACACAAATACACACATACACAAACACACACACATACATACATACATACATGCATGCATACATACAAACATACATACGTACATACAAACACACACAAATACACACATGCAAACATACAAACACACACAAACGCACATACATAATACACACATACACACACACACACCCACACAAATACACACATACACAAACACACACACATACATACATACATACATGCATGCAAACATGCATGCATACATACAAACATACATACGTACACACATACATACATGCATACACACACACACATACACACATACATAATACACACATACACACGTGCAAACATACAAACACACGAATACACACATACATAATACACACATACACAAACACACACACACACATACATACATGCATGCATACATACATACATACACACATACATAATACACACATGCATACATACATACATACATGCATGCATACATACAAACATACATACGTACCTAACCTAACCTAACCTAACCTAACCTTACCTAACCTAACCTAACCTAACCTAACCTAACCTAACCTAACCGAACCTAACCTAACCAAACCTAACCTAACCTAACCTAACCTAACCTAACCTAACCTAACCTAACCTAACCTATACACAAACACACACACATACATACATGCATGCATACATACATAAATACATACATGCATGCATACATACAAACACACAAATACACACATGCATACATACACACACACATACACACATACATAATACACACAGACACACATGCAAACATACAAACACACGAATACACACATACATAATACACACATACACAAACACACACACATACTGACATTCATGCATACAAACATACATACATACGTACATACATACATACATACATACATGCATACACATACACACATACACACATACATAATACACACATACACGCATGCAAACATACAAACACAAGAATACACACATACATACATACATGCATACATACATGCATGCATACATACAAACATACATACGTACATACATACATACATGCATAAACAGACACACATACACACATACACACATGCAAACATACAAACACAAGAATACACACATACATAATACACACATACACAAACACACACACACATACATACATACATACATACATGCATACACATACACACATACACACATACATAATACACACATACACGCATGCAAACATACAAACACAAGAATACACACATACATACATACATGCATACATACATGCATGCATACATACAAACATACATACGTACATACATACATACATGCATAAACACACACACATACACACATACACACATGCAAACATACAAACACAAGAATACACACATACATAATACACACATACACAAACACACACACACATACGTAAATGCATGCATACATACAACTATACATACATACATGCATACACACACACACATACATACATACATACATACATGCATGCATACACACATGCATACATACACATACATAATACACACATACACAAACACATACATACATACATACATACATGCATGCATACATACAAACATACATACGTACATACATACACACACACAAATACACACATGCAAACATACAAACACACACAAACACACATACATAATACACACATACACACACACACACCCACACAAATACACACATACACAAACACACACACATACATACATACATACATGCATGCAAACATGCATGCATACATACAAACATACATACGTACACACATACATACATGCATACACACACACACATACACACATACATAATACACACATACACACGTGCAAACATACAAACACACGAATACACACATACATAATACACACATACACAAACACACACACACACATACATGCATGCATACATACAAACATACATACGTACCTAACCTAACCTAACCTAACCTAACCTTACCTAACCTAACCTAACCTAACCTAACCTAACCGAACCTAACCTAACCTAGAATACACACATACATAATACACACATACACAAACACACACACACATACGTAAATGCATGCATACATACAAACATACATACATACATGCATACACACACACATACATACATACATACATACATGCATGTATACACACATGCATACATACACATACATAATACACACATACACAAACACATACATACATACATACATACATGCATGCATACATACAAACATACATACGAACATACATACACACACACAAATACACACATGCAAATATACAAACACACACAAACACACATACATAATACACACATACACACACACACACCCACACAAATACACACATACACAAACACACACATACATACATACATACATGCATGCATACATACAAACATACATACGTACATACATACACACACACAAATACACACATGCAAACATACAAACACACACAAACACACATACATAATACACACATACACACACACACACCCACACAAATACACACATACACAAACACACACACATACATACATACATACATGCATGCAAACATGCATGCATACATACAAACATACATACGTACTCACATACATACATGCATACACACACACACATACACATATACACACGTGCAAACATACAAACACACGAATACACACATACATAATACACACATACACAAACACACACACACATACATACATGCATGCATACATACATACATACACACATACATAATACACACATGCATACATACATACATACATGCATGCATACATACAAACATACATACGTACCTAACCTAACCTAACCTAACCTAACCTTACCTAACCTAACCTAACCTAACCTAACCTAACCTAACCGAACCTAACCTAACCTAAACTAACCTAACCTTACCTAACCTAACCTAACCTTACCTAACCTAACCTAACCTATACACAAACACACACACATACATACATGCATGCATACATACATACATACATACATGCATGCTTACATACAAACACACACACAAATACACACATGCAAACATACAAACACACACAAACACACATACATAATACACACATACACACACACACACCCACACAAATACACACATACACAAACACACACAGATACATACATACATACATACATGCATACACACACACACATACATAATACACACATACACACATGCAAACATACAAACACACGAATACACACATACATAATACACACATACACAAACACACACACATACATACATGCATGCATACAAACATACATACATACGTACATACATACATACATACATACATGCATACACATACACACAAACACACATACACACATACATAATACACACATACTAGCATGCAAACATACAAACACAAGAATACACACATACATACATACATGCATACATACATGCATGCATACATACAAACATACATACGAACATACATACACACACACAAATACACACATGCAAACATACAAACACACACAAACACACATACATAATACACACATACACACACACACACCCACACAAATACACACATACACAAACACACACACATACATACATACATACATGCATGCAAACATGCATGCATACATACAAACATACATACGTACTCACATACATACATGCATACACACACACACATACACACATACATAATACACACACACACACGTGCAAACATACAAACACACGAATACACACATACATAATACACACATACACAAACACACACACACACATACATACATGCATGCATACATACATACATACACACATACATAATACACACATGCATACATACATACATACATGCATGCATACATACAAACATACATACGTACCTAACCTAACCTAACCTAACCTAACCTTACCTAACCTAACCTAACCTAACCTAACCTAATCTAACCTAACCGAACCTAACCTAACCAAACCTAACCTAACCTAACCTAACCTAACCTAACCTAACCTAACCTAACCTAACCTAACCTAACCTAACCTATACACAAACACACACACATACATACATGCATGCATACATACATAAATACATACATGCATGCATACATACAAACACACAAATACACACATGCATACATACACACACACATACACACATACATAATACACACAGACACACATGCAAACATACAAACACACGAATACACACATACATAATACACACATACACAAACACACACACATACTGACATTCATGCATACAAACATACATACATACGTACATACATACATACGTACATACATACATACATACATACATGCATACACACACACAAATACACACATACATAATACACGCATACACAAACACACACAGATACATACATACATACATACATACATACATACATGCATACACACACACACATACACACATACATAATACACACATACACACATGCAAACATACAAACACACGAATACACACATACATAATACACACATACACAAACACACACACATACATACAAGCATGCATACAAACATACATACATACGTACATACATACATACATACATACATGCATACACATACACACAAACACACATACACACATACATAATACACACATACACGCATGCAAACATACAAACACAAGAATACACACATACATACATACATGCATACATACATGCATGCATACATACAAACATACATACGAACATACATACACACACACAAATACACACATGCAAACATACAAACACACACAAACACACATACATAATACACACATACACACACACACACCCACACAAATACACACATACACAAACACACACACATACATACATACATACATGCATGCAATCATGCATGCATACATACAAACATACATACGTACTCACATACATACATGCATACACACACACACATACACACATACATAATACACACATACACACGTGCAAACATACAAACACACGAATACACACATACATTATACACACATACACAAACACACACACACACACATACATACATGCATGCATACATACATACATACACACATACATAATACACACATGCATACATACATACATACATGCATGCATACATACAAACATACATACGTACCTAACCTAACCTAACCTAACCTAACCTTACCTAACCTAACCTAACCTAACCTAACCTAACCTAACCTAACCTAACCTAACCGAACCTAACCTAACCTAACCTAACCTAACTGGAAAAGACTTCGATAATGGTTTGATGTAGTTTATTGAAATGTAAAATTTGCACGTGGTGGTTCAGCGGAGCGTACGGAACACAAGCTGTCCGTACGCCGTCTGCTCGAACTCTGTCGACCGTCGCGTATTTCCGCTTGGGCCGACACTAATGCCAACTCGTCAATAATGCCAATCGACAATCAGTTAATAAGACTGTTTGCCACACGTCATTACAAAAGTCGGAACATAGTCCCACATAGGAAAACTGTTGAACAATACAGTTATTCTACAGAGTTACAGCATTACTGACGAGTCGTTTACAATAAATCATAGCTCTTAAAATAATTAAATAGAGGGTGAATAATGAAACCTTTGCCTCATCCAGTGTGAGGATAAAATCAATTTATTGGTTCAGTAATATTTCAACTTATAGGTATACCTCTGGTGAATGTTGTTTCTATTTACATTAAAATTTTTGAAATCTCCTTTGAAGCTGTGAATAAGCATTACAAGATAAGTTTACTTTAAAGAAGAGAGAGTGGACTGTATATGGTTTAAAACTTAAGCATTCCTCATCTTGATGTTAACTTAGACAATACAATGTTGACACTGTTACAGTTGTCAAGACAGATCAGCTATTACCGATCAACTAAACTTGATTAGTGAGTGTAATGCTCCTAAGTTAACTTGATTTCATCAACAAGTAGCACAAACATTGCTAAATTAAAAGTAAATTGGAAAGTCATTCATTCATTCCTACAAGCAGGAAATGAAGGCGAACTATGATTATAGATGTCTCTACGTTAAACATCGAAATGTTCAGTATTATAATATTTACTTATTCTATGATTCACATAAATACTATAAACAGTAAGAGTTAACTTATGTTTTCATAACAAGAAACATAAGACCTGCGGATGACTCCCGGCAGGTTATAATTAAGTAGACATGAAATAATTTAAGATGCTCCATTAAGTGTGGCTTGGAGACTAACATTAACAAATCATGAATCTAATTTTAACTGTCAAATTTGAACAGTTTATTTTAAACTCGGATATAATCCTTCCGAGTGATGACATGAGACAAGTCTTATATTATAAAGACAAAATGATTAGATTAAATTCGGAGATATATACTGCCGAATGTTAAAATGAAAATAGCTTAAATTATACACACAACACAATTAAAGTGAATTACGGAGTACTACTATTAACATTGAATGATTTAAACTCATGATTACATCTAATAAGTAATATGAGTTGGGGGTAGTGTCTTCGGGTTAAACTAAGCTACCGAAGTTGACGGAATTGAAGCTGCTGTTTCTCCTCCCTCTTGCTGATCTTCCTTCCTGTCAAGTGGTCCTTGTGGTAGAATCGGCAATGGCGCCACTAGATGACTGGACCGACGAAACTCTCCGCTGGCAGTAAAGACGTCGACGACTCGAACTCTGCCATCTGGTCCGGGATACAATTTAGTGACTCGACCCAAGACCCATCGGGTTGGCAGCATGTGTTCCTCCTTTAACAGGACCATTTGACCCACACTCAGATTGTTGCTCGAGTCCTTCTTCCATTTGTGTCGTAACTGCAAAGAATGTAAATATTCCGCCGACCAACGTTTCCAAAATGCTGCTGTGGTCAATTGTATCTGAAGCAGATTGGCATGGACATTAGTGTTATATTTAACCTCCATTGGAAGAGCGAGTAAGGATCTGCCAATTAAGAAATGTCCAGGTGTGAGGGGTAAAAGGTCTAGTGGATCCGAAGACAAGGGACTAAGAGGACGGGAATTCATGCAAGCTTCTATTTGAGTCAATACCGTACAAAATGATTCGAAATTTAAGGTGGTGGCCTTTAACACCTTGTTTAAATGAATCTTCATGGATTTAACCGCTGCTTCCCACAGCCCTCCCATGTGAGGCGCCCTTGGCGGGTTAAACTTCCAACGAATCCCTTCGGAGGCTACATACCGTAGTAGCTTCTCCTCATGAGGACGTTCGTAAATTAATTTTACTAAATTAACGAGTTCACGACTTGCACCGACAAAATTAGTAGCATTGTCGGAATATATCGTATTGGGCCTGCCACGTCTGGCTACGAATCTTCTTAAACAATTTAAGAAATTTGAACTCGTTAAGTCTCCGACAAGTTCCAAGTGAACTGCCTTACTGGAAAAACACACAAAGACACAAACGTAACCCTTAATTATCTTAGAATTCTTATTGCAACCACTCTTCACAGGAAAAGGTCCTGCGAAATCTATCCCCACATGACTGAAAGGAAAATTCGCAGTGGTACGTTCAATCGGGAGCAATCCCATTAATCTATTGTGTGACAGTGGTTTATTTCTGAAACAAATGACACATGAACGCACCACTCCTTTGACAGTATTATGTCCGGCCAATGGCCAATAGGTCTGCCGCAATAACGACAGTAAGGCTTGAGTACCCAAGTGAATATATTTCAAGTGCGCATCTCGGACAATCATGTGTGTAAGTTTATGCTTATTTGACAAGATAATGGGTGACGTTGATAGAGTTGTTCCCAGAGGAAGTCTACTTCCAACACAAATTAAATTCTCATGGAATAGAGGGGACAATTTAGCTAATTTACTGCTACTGGGAATTGGATGTCCCTTGCTCAGCAAACGATATTCCAATGGAAATGATTCCATTTGCGATAACCTTATCAAATTATTTAAAGCATCTTTTAATTCTAAAGCGGACGGTTCGTTATTTTCTTTAACGTTTAATTGTTTATTCCTTAGTGGCCGACGAACATATGATAAAACTCGAAGGAGTCTTGGAAGATGAGAATGTTTATCTATCCAATTATTTTCCCTCACAAGGGTAGCGTTAGTGACTACCCTTCTCTCTGGAAGATCTATTGTGATCTCAGGAGGTCTTCGAGGCCATCGTGATTCATCTAATTTCAACCAACTAGGGCCGTCCCACCATAACGAATTATGATTTAATTGTACATTTTTATTTTTCTCTGCTATTTGAATCTGTCGGTACATCTGCTTAATATCCGCAGTAATCACGTATTTATGGAGTCGAAAGTTGAGTAGTAAACTTAACAAATCTGATTGGACACTAGGTCCCACCATCAAAATATTATTTAGTGAGATATTGGACGTTGTCTTTGCGGACGCATCAAAAACTACACGATATTTAGTGGTAAGGCTAGACTCCTTAACTACGACGTGATGAGGTGAATAACAATGAACCTCATGTGCCTCCGGAGGTTCACACTCTGACATATGTCCTGAATTTATATACTCTTCTAAAACTTTATTGTATTCCATTTTTAAATTATTATTGGCTAAAAAACGTCTTTCCAAAGTTTTGTGTCTTTTCTCCGCAATGTGCAATGAACTTCCTAATACTACCGGGGAATTTTTATATGGTAAAGCTACACAAAATCTACCGTTTTTATCTCGTGATGTGTGTGCTTGGAAATGTTCCTCACATCTTTTCTCCTCAAGAGATTGATGTTTTACCATAGGAACCTGGTCTATCATCCAAAAGTTTTGAATGTGACTGTCTAATTGACTTAAGCCTATGTGGCTCTTCCCTGGAGCATTATTTACTTCGGGATATGGACCAACTATTGTCCATCCGAATTCGGTATCCTTTAAGATAGGCATACCTTTTCCTAACTGGATGGTTCCTGCTTTCATAGCATGAACGCAAATCTCGGCGCCGAGCAATAAATCGATTGGCGTCGGTTTATTCCAAAGGGGATCTGATAACTTGATTCCCGCTGGTATTGAAATTAACTGTTGATCCAGTTTCACAGTTGGAATTTCGCCAGTAATTTCTGGTAATACCAAACACAACACTTTGGTTGAGTAATTAGTGGTTGAAGACCTTATGGTCACCTTGGTGATGTGACGAATGCTACTTTCTTGATTAGCGATACCTACAATTTTTTGAGAGATTTTCTCTAACTTGAAGTTATTCTTCTTAGCGAAAGATGTGGTAACATAGTTGACTTGTGAGCCGGAATCTAATAATGTGCGACCCTTAACGACCGTTCCATTGGACGTTACAATGTCTACTTGTACCGTGGGTAAAATTATCTCCCTTTGAGAGAAATAAGTAGAATGAGCATTAATTGACTTCCTTCCCGTATTATTTGAACTAAATGTATCGTCCTGATGCAACAAAGTATGATGGTTTTGTTTGCACCTTAAGCAATTATAGTTAGACTTGCAATTTGTTATCTTATGCGATGAATTTAAACATTTAAAACACATGTTATTAGATTTAACGAATTCATTTCTTTCCATACTGGATTTTGCTTTGAATTTATCACATTTGCCTATGAAATGATTATTCCGACAAAATGCACATGCGTTTACCTTACTTGATGGGTTTTTATTCGCGACATGAGTTCTCCTGATTCGTTGACGGTTATGAGGGAATTCTTTCACCGTAATTACCGATGCAGTAGATTGTAATACGTTACATCTATTCTGCAGAAACGTTTCTAACTTCTCGTACGGTGGCATTTCTCTGTCAACCAGAGATGTTTCCCAGTCCTTTAATAAACTAAATGGTAATTTCCTTAGAACTAAACATGTTACCCATGGATCTAAAATTTCTCTCGCGTAACCCAACGATTCAATGTTTTTAATACACACTGTTACCTGATTCAATAGATTTCTCAATTCGATATGTGATTCTCTTGTGATTAATTTTAAGTCACAAAGTGAGTTAATCCTAGTTTTGAGATTAAGTCTTGGTAAATTATATTGCTTGTCTAAAATACTCCAAGCTATTTCGTAATTGTCTGAGCTAATATCTAAACCTGATACAGCTGCCAAAGCGGGACCGCGTAATGATTGATGCAAATATAGTAATTTCGTGACATTCGAATATTCCGTTTTGTTTCCTATTATATTCTTAAAAGCTTGTTGAAACGATTGCCATTCAGATGGATCTCCCTGAAATGTGGGAATGGTTAACGTCGGTAACTTATCTCTAGCAAATTTAATTGTTGCTTGCTCTACCTTCAGTTTACAATCTTGAATGGATTGTCTCTCTAATGCTGCTTTAAGATTTTGAATTGTCATTGTGATTATGTAGAACTCTTCGTCTATTTGATCCGCCTGCTCTATATCTGTGATGTTGTCTAAATACTCATAATGGAGTTTTTGGAGATAGTCGTATGCTTTTTCAATAAATTGATACTGTCCTTCATTTATTTCGGAGATTCTGTCTATTTTCTCCTGTAGTCTTTTAAACGCGCCCGAATACCTTAATTCTATTGACGTCATTGTAACTTCTACTTTATTTTCTTTCGCTAATGTTTTTATCGATTGAGTCTGACTTCGAGTCTGATGTATTCTAGAGCTTGACCTGTCTCTAATAGGTTCTACGTCCCTAGTTGGATTTCGACCTTTATGCGACTGGGAAGTCGAAGCTTCTATTTCCTCGTTTTCAGCACTTGACATTTGTTTCAGAAAGTTGCACTATTTCGTCTCATAAATACAGTTATTCTCTACTATAGCTGTCAATTGAACTATTCGTAGAGATAAGGTAATAATATTCAATGATTCACCGTGAATCTTAATATTCTACTTTAACTATTATCACCAGAATCTATCCAACATATTTTGGTAGAAATAACAACCCTAAATTGGTGGGTGCTTGATTTAAACCACTTTGGGGCTACAAGTCTTGTGATTTAATTTAAATCACCACTGTTTCATCACACATTATGAAACAAAGAGATCTACCGATGTATGAATATGCCGGTATGTACTTGATTTAATCCACTTTGGGGCTACAAGTGTAATTCCACATTTATCGTGGAAGGGGGGGGGGGGGAGGGTGTTTCTACACACATTAAGAAACAAAGATCTACCGATATGCATATACCGGTATGTACTTGGTTTAAGCCACTTTGGGGCTACAAGTATAATTCCACATTTATCGTGGAAGGGGGGGGGGGGGAGGGTGTTTCTACACACATTAAGAAACAAAGATCTACCGATATGCATATACCGGTATGTACTTGGTTTAAGCCACTTTGGGGCTACAAGTATAATTCCACATTTATCGTGGAAGGGGGGGGGGGGGAGGGTGTTTCTACACACATTAAGAAACAAAGATCTACCGATATGAATATACCGGTATGTACTTGATTTAATCCACTTTGGGGCTACAAGTATAATTCTCCACGTGCTTTGCTAATTTTACACTACATCTGATTTTACACTTTTAATACGAAATTCGATGCGACCGATGAAACATTCCTTCGTAGCGCGATATTATTTTATACAATCGCGTTAATTAATTGTTATACTTTAAAACATATTTTAAAACTGACCTACCCACATGATTGCCTTTTGAACAGATTGCCTGAGATTGAATACATTCACTTACTTGAATATCCTTTACGATGTTTATGTGATCGTTCCGATAATTTTGGATTACCTCTGTGTCCCATGCGTCTTTGTAGGTTATGTTTTTATTTATATATTTTCTGCGTCAATCACGCGGTCATGTACCTCTGTACATCAATCAATATATTGCTGAAATAGAAGCAAACATGTTATTAGTATTGGAAAGGTATGGATAGTAACAAAGGAACGATACCGATTTCTTAATTGACATCCATTTTTTCTCGACCACGTTTTTTCCTATTGGTTTGTCCGTTTGGTGTTGTGGCCTAGGTTACTGGTGTCCGGTTCGAAGTGACCATCATGGAAAAGACTTCGATAATGGTTTGATGTAGTTTATTGAAATGTAAAATTTGCACGTGGTGGTTCAGCGGAGCGTACGGAACACAAGCTGTCCGTACGCCGTCTGCTCGAACTCTGTCGACCGTCGCGTATTTCCGCTTGGGCCGACACTAATGCCAACTCGTCAATAATGCCAATCGACAATCAGTTAATAAGACTGTTTGCCACACGTCATTACAAAAGTCGGAACACTAACCTAACCTAACCTAACCTTACCTAACCTAACCTAACCTTACCTAACCTAACCTAACCTATACACAAACACACACACATACATACATGCATGCATACATACATACATACATACATGCATGCAAAAATACAAACACACAAATACACACATGCATACATACACACACACATACACACATACATAATACACACAGACACACATGCAAACATACAAACACACGAATACACACATACATAATACACACATACACAAACACACACACATACTGACATTCATGCATACAAACATACATACATACGTACATACATACATACATACATACATGCATACACATACACACAAACACATACATAATACACACATACACGCATGCAAACATACAAACACAAGAATACACACATACATACATACATGCATACATACATGCATGCATACATACAAACATACATACGTACATACATAAATACATGCATAAACACAAACACATACACACATACACACATGCAAACATACAAACACAAGAATACACACATACATAATACACACATTCACAAACACACACACACATACGTAAATGCATGCATACATACAACTATACATACATACATGCATACACACACACACATACATACATACATACATACATGCATGCATACACACATGCATACATACACATACATAATACACACATACACAAACACATACATACATACATACATACATGCATGCATACATACAAACATACATACGTACATACATACACACACACAAATACACACATGCAAACATACAAACACACACACATACATACATACATACATGCATGCAAACATGCATGCATACATACAAACATACATACGTACACACATACATACATGCATACACACACACACATACACACATACATAATACACACATACACACGTGCAAACATACAAACACACGAATACACACATACATAATACACACATACACAATCACACACACACACATACATACATGCATGCATACATACATACATACACACATACATAATACACACATACACGAACACACACACATACATACATACATACGTACATGCATGCATACACACGTGCATACATACACACACACAAATACACACATACATAATACACACATACACAAACACACACAGATACATACATACATACATACATACATACATGCATACACACACACACATACACACATACATAATACACACATACACACATGCAAACATACAAACACACGAATACACACATACATAATACACACATACACAAACACACACACATACATACATGCATGCATACAAACATACATACATACGTACATACATACATACATACATACATGCATACACATACACACAAACACACATACACACATACATAATACACACATACACGCATGCAAACATACAAACACAAGAATACACACATACATACATACATGCATACATACATGCATGCATACATACAAACATACATACGAACATACATACACACACACAAATACACACATGCAAACATACAAACACACACAAACACACATACATAATACACACATACACACACACACACCCACACAAATACACACATACACAAACACACACACATACATACATACATACATGCATGCAAACATGCATGCATACATACAAACATACATACGTACTCACATACATACATGCATACACACACACACATACACACATACATAATACACACATACACACGTGCAAACATACAAACACACGAATACACACATACATAATACACACATACACAAACACACACACACACACATACATACATGCATGCATACATACATACATACACACATACATAATACACACATGCATACATACATACATACATGCATGCATACATACAAACATACATACGTACCTAACCTAACCTAACCTAACCTAACCTTACCTAACCTAACCTAACCTAACCTAACCTAACCTAACCTAACCGAACCTAACCTAACCTAACCTAACCTAACCTAACCTAACCTAACCTAACCTAACCTAACCTAACCTAACCTATAAACAAACACACACACATACATACATGCATGCATACATACATACATACATACATGCATGCATACATACAAACATACATACGTACATACATACATACATGCATAAACACACACACATACACACATACACACATGCAAACATACAAACACAAGAATACACACATACATAATACACACATACACAAACACACACACACATACGTAAATGCATGCATACATACAACTATACATACATACATGCATACACACACACACATACATACATACATACATACATGCATGCATACACACATGCATACATACACATACATAATACACACATACACAAACACATACATACATACATACATACATGCATGCATACATACAAACATACATACGTACATACATACACACACACAAATACACACATGCAAACATACAAACACACACAAACACACATACATAATACACACATACACACACACACACCCACACAAATACACACATACACAAACACACACACATACATACATACATACATGCATGCATACATACAAACATACATACGTACATACATACACACACACAAATACACACATGCAAACATACAAACACACACAAACACACATACATAATACACACATACACACACACACACCCACACAAATACACACATACACAAACACACACACATACATACATACATACATGCATGCAAACATGCATGCATACATACAAACATACATACGTACACACATACATACATGCATACACACACACACATACACACATACATAATACACACATACACACGTGCAAACATACAAACACACGAATACACACATACATAATACACACATACACAAACACACACACACACATACATACATGCATGCATACATACATACATACACACATACATAATACACACATGCATACATACATACATACATGCATGCATACATACAAACATACATACGTACCTAACCTAACCTAACCTAACCTAACCTTACCTAACCTAACCTAACCTAACCTAACCTAACCGAACCTAACCTAACCTAACCTAACCTAACCTAACCTAACCTAACCTAACCTAACCTAACCTAACCTAACCTAACCTAACCTATACACAAACACACACACATACATACATGCATGCATACATACATACATACATACATGCATGCATACATACAAACACACAAATACACACATGCATACATACACACACACATACACACATACATAATACACACAGACACACATGCAAACATACAAACACACGAATACACACATACATAATACACACATACACAAACACACACACATACTGACATTCATGCATACAAACATACATACATACGTACATACATACATACATACATACATGCATACACATACACACATACACACATACATAATATACACATACACGCATGCAAACATACAAACACAAGAATACACACATACATACATACATGCATACATACATGCATGCATACATACAAACATACATACGTACATACATACATACATGCATAAACACAAACACATACACACATACACACATGCAAACATACAAACACAAGAATACACACATACATAATACACACATACACAAACACACACACACATACGTAAATGCATGCATACATACAAACATACATACATACATGCATACACACACACATACATACATACATACATACATGCATGCATACACACATGCATACATACACATACATAATACACACATACACAAACACATACATACATACATACATACATGCATGCATACATACAAACATACATACGTACATACATACACACACACAAATACACACATGCAAACATACAAACACACACAAACACACATACATAATACACACATACACACACACACACACCCACACAAATACACACATACACAAACACACACACATACATACATACATACATGCATGCATACATACAAACATACATACGAACATACATACACACACACAAATACACACATGCAAACATACAAACACACACAAACACACATACATAATACACACATACACACACACACACCCACACAAATACACACATACACAAACACACACACATACATACATACATACATGCATGCAAACATGCATGCATACATACAAACATACATACGTACACACATACATACATGCATACACACACACACATACACACATACATAATACACACATACACACGTGCAAACATACAAACACACGAATACACACATACATAATACACACATACACAAACACACACACACACATACATGCATGCATACATACAAACATACATACGTACCTAACCTAACCTAACCTAACCTAACCTTACCTAACCTAACCTAACCTAACCTAACCTAACCTAACCTAACCGAACCTAACCTAACCTAGAATACACACATACATAATACACACATACACAAACACACACACACATACGTAAATGCATGCATACATACAAACATACATACATACATGCATACACACACACATACATACATACATACATACATGCATGTATACACACATGCATACATACACATACATAATACACACATACACAAACACATACATACATACATACATACATGCATGCATACATACAAACATACATACGTTCATACATACACACACACAAATACACACATGCAAATATACAAACACACACAAACACACATACATAATACACACATACACACACACACACCCACACAAATACACACATACACAAACACACACATACATACATACATACATGCATGCATACATACAAACATACATACGTACATACATACACACACACAAATACACACATGCAAACATACAAACACACACAAACACACATACATAATACACACATACACACACACACACCCACACAAATACACACATACACAAACACACACACATACATACATACATACATGCATGCAAACATGCATGCATACATACAAACATACATACGTACACACATACATACATGCATACACACACACACATACACACATACATAATACACACATACACACGTGCAAACATACAAACACACGAATACACACATACATAATACACACATACACAAACACACACACACACATACATGCATGCATACATACAAACATACATACACACATACATAATACACACATACACGAACACACACACATACATACATACATACGTACATGCATGCATACACACGTGCATACATACACACACACAAATACACACATACATAATACACACATACACAAACACACACAGATACATACATACATACATACATACATACATGCATACACACACACACATACACACATACATAATACACACATACACACGTGCAAACATACAAACACACGAATACACACATACATAATACACACATACACAAACACACACACACACATACATACATGCATGCATACATACATACATACACACATACATAATACACACATACACGAACACACACACATACATACATACATACGTACATGCATGCATACACACGTGCATACATACACACACACAAATACACACATACATAATACACACATACACAAACACACACAGATACATACATACATACATACATACATACATGCATACACACACACACATACACACATACATAATACACACATACACACATGCAAACATACAAACACACGAATACACACATACATAATACACACATACACAAACACACACACATACATACATGCATGCATACAAACATACATACATACGTACATACATACATACATACATACATGCATACACATACACACAAACACACATACACACATACATAATACACACATACACGCATGCAAACATACAAACACAAGAATACACACATACATACATACATGCATACATACATGCATGCATACATACAAACATACATACGAACATACATACACACACACAAATACACACATGCAAACATACAAACACACACAAGCACACATACATAATACACACATACACACACACACACCCACACAAATACACACATACACAAACACACACACATACATACATACATACATGCATGCAAACATGCATGCATACATACAAACATACATACGTACTCACATACATACATGCATACACACACACACATACACACATACATAATACACACATACACACGTGCAAACATACAAACACACGAAAACACACATACATAATACACACATACACAAACACACACACACACACATACATACATGCATGCATACATACATACATACACACATACATAATACACACATGCATACATACATACATACATGCATGCATACATACAAACATACATACGTACCTAACCTAACCTAACCTAACCTAACCTTACCTAACCTAACCTAACCTAACCTAACCTAACCTAACCGAACCTAACCTAACCTAACCTAACCTAACCTAACCTAACCTAACCTAACCTAACCTAACCTAACCTAACCTAACCTAACCTAACCTATACACAAACACACACACATACATACATGCATGCATACATACATACATACATACATGCATGCATACATACAAACACACAAATACACACATGCATACATACACACACACATACACACATACATAATACACACAGACACACATGCAAACATACAAACACACGAATACACACATACATAATACACACATACACAAACACACACACATACTGACATTCATGCATACAAACATACATACATACGTACATACATACATACATACATACATGCATACACATACACACATACACACATACATAATACACACATACACGCATGCAAACATACAAACACAAGAATACACACATACATACATACATGCATACATACATGCATGCATACATACAAACATACATACGTACATACATACATACATGCATAAACACAAACACATACACACATACACACATGCAAACATACAAACACAAGAATACACACATACATAATACACACATACACAAACACACACACACATACGTAAATGCATGCATACATACAACTATACATACATACATGCATACACACACACACATACATACATACATACATACATTCATGCATACACACATGCATACATACACATACATAATACACACATACACAAACACATACATACATACATACATACATGCATGCATACATACAAACATACATACGTACATACATACACACACACAAATACACACATGCAAACATACAAACACACACAAACACACATACATAATACACACATACACACACACACACCCACACAAATACACACATGCACAAACACACACACATACATACATACATACATGCATGCATACATACAAACATACATACGTACATACATACACACACACAAATACACACATGCAAACATACAAACACACACAAACACACATACATAATACACACATACACACACACACACCCACACAAATACACACATACACAAACACACACACATACATACATACATACATGCATGCAAACATGCATGCATACATACAAACATACATACGTACACACATACATACATGCATACACACACACACATACACACATACATAATACACACATACACACGTGCAAACATACAAACACACGAATACACACATACATAATACACACATACACAAACACACACACACACATACATGCATGCATACATACAAACATACATACGTACCTTACCTAACCTAACCTAACCTAACCTTACCTAACCTAACCTAACCTAACCTAACCGAACCTAACCTAACCTAGAATACACACATACATAATACACACATACACAAACACACACACACATACGTAAATGCATGCATACATACAAACATACATACATACATGCATACACACACATACATACATACATACATACATGCATGTATACACACATGCATACATACACATACATAATACACACATACACAAACACATACATACATACATACATACATGCATGCATACATACAAACATACATACGTACATACATACACACACACAAATACACACATGCAAATATACAAACACACACAAACACACATACATAATACACACATACACACACACACACCCACACAAATACACACATACACAAACACACACATACATACATACATACATGCATGCATACATACAAACATACATACGTACATACATACACACACACAAATACACACATGCAAACATACAAACACACACAAACACACATACATAATACACACATACACACACACACACCCACACAAATACACACATACACAAACACACATACATACATACATACATACATGCATGCAAACATGCATGCATACATACAAACATACATACGTACTCACATACATACATGCATACACACACACACATACACATATACACACGTGCAAACATACAAACACACGAATACACACATACATATTACACACATACACAAACACACACACACATACATACATGCATGCATACATACATACATACACACATACATAATACACACATGCATACATACATACATACATGCATGCATACATACAAACATACATACGTACCTAACCTAACCTAACCTAACCTAACCTTACCTAACCTAACCTAACCTAACCTAACCTAACCTAACCGAACCTAACCTAACCTAAACTAACCTAACCTAACCTAACCTAACCTAACCTTACCTAACCTAACCTAACCTATACACAAACACACACACATACATACATGCATGCATACATACATACATACATACATGCATGCTTACATACAAACACACACACAAATACACACATGCAAACATACAAACACACACAAACACACATACATAATAAACACATACACACACACACACCCACACAAATACACACATACACAAACACACACACATACATACATACATACATGCATGCATACATACAAACATACATACGTACATACATACACACACACAAATACAGACATGCAAACATACAAACACACACAAACACACATACATAATACACACATACACACACACACACCCACACAAATACACACATACACAAACACACACACATACATACATACATACATGCATGCAAACATGCATGCATACATACAAACATACATACGTACTCACATACATACATGCATACACACACACACATACACACATACATAATACACACATACACACGTGCAAACATACAAACACACGAATACACACATACATAATACACACATACACAAACACACACACACACATACATACATGCATGCATACATACATACATACACACATACATAATACACACATGCATACATACATACATACATGCATGCATACATACAAACATACATACGTACCTAACCTAACCTAACCTAACCTAACCTTACCTAACCTAACCTAACCTAACCTTACCTAACCTAACCTAACCTAACCTAACCTAACCTAACCGAACCTAACCTAACCTAACCTAACCTAACCTAACCTAACCTAACCTAACCTAACCTAACCTAACCTAACCTAACCTATACACAAACACACACACATACATACATGCATGCATACATACATACATACATACATGCATGCATACATACAAACATACATACGTACATACATACATACATGCATAAACACACACACATACACACATACACACATGCAAACATACAAACACAAGAATACACACATACATAATACACACATACACAAACACACACACACATACGTAAATGCATGCATACATACAACTATACATACATACATGCATACACACACACACATACATACATACATACATACATGCATGCATACACACATGCATACATACACATACATAATACACACATACACACACACACACACCCACACAAATACACACATACACAAACACACACACATACATACATACATACATGCATGCATACATACAAACATACATACGTACATACATACACACACACAAATACACACATGCAAACATACAAACACACACAAACACACATACATAATACACACATACACACACACACACCCACACAAATACACACATACACAAACACACACACATACATACATACATACATGCATGCAAACATGCATGCATACATACAAACATACATACGTACACACATACATACATGCATACACACACACACATACACACATACATAATACACACATACACACGTGCAAACATACAAACACACGAATACACACATACATAATACACACATACACAAACACACACACACACATACATACATGCATGCATACATACATACATACACACATACATAATACACACATACACGAACACACACACATACATACATACATACGTACATGCATGCATACACACGTGCATACATACAAACATACATACGTACCTAACCTAACCTAACCTAACCTAACCTTACCTAACCTAACCTAACCTAACCTAACCTAACCTAACCGAACCTAACCTAACCTAAACTAACCTAACCTAACCTAACCTAACCTAACCTTACCTAACCTAACCTAACCTATACACAAACACACACACATACATACATGCATGCATACATACATACATACATACATGCATGCTTACATACAAACACACACACAAATACACACATGCAAACATACAAACACACACAAACACACATACATAATACACACATACACACACACACACCCACACAAATACACACATACACAAACACACACACATACATACATACATACATGCATGCAAACATGCATGCATACATACAAACATACATACGTACTCACATACATACATGCATACACACACACACATACACACATACATAATACACACATACACACGTGCAAACATACAAACACACGAATACACACATACATAATACACACATACACAAACACACACACACACATACATACATGCATGCATACATACATACATACACACATACATAATACACACATGCATACATACATACATACATGCATGCATACATACAAACATACATACGTACCTAACCTAACCTAACCTAACCTAACCTTACCTAACCTAACCTAACCTAACCTTACCTAACCTAACCTAACCTAACCTAACCTAACCTAACCGAACCTAACCTAACCTAACCTAACCTAACCTTACCTAACCTAACCTAACCTAACCTAACCTAACCTATACACAAACACACACACATACATACATGCATGCATACATACATACATACATACATGCATGCATACATACAAACATACATACGTACATACATACATACATGCATAAACACACACACATACACACATACACACATGCAAACATACAAACACAAGAATACACACATACATAATACACACATACACAAACACACACACACATACGTAAATGCATGCATACATACAACTATACATACATACATGCATACACACACACACATACATACATACATACATACATGCATGCATACACACATGCATACATACACATACATAATACACACATACACACACACACACACCCACACAAATACACACATACACAAACACACACACATACATACATACATACATGCATGCATACATACAAACATACATACGTACATACATACACACACACAAATACACACATGCAAACATACAAACACACACAAACACACATACATAATACACACATACACACACACACACACCCACACAAATACACACATACACAAACACACACACATACATACATACATACATGCATGCAAACATGCATGCATACATACAAACATACATACGTACACACATACATACATGCATACACACACACACATACACACATACATAATACACACATACACACGTGCAAACATACAAACACACGAATACACACATACATAATACACACATACACAAACACACACACACACATACATACATGCATGCATACATACATACATACACACATACATAATACACACATACACGAACACACACACATACATACATACATACGTACATGCATGCATACACACGTGCATACATACACACACACAAATACACACATACATAATACACACATACACAAACACACACAGATACATACATACATACATACATACATACATACATGCATACACACACACACATACACACATACATAATACACACATACACACATGCAAACATACAAACACACGAATACACACATACATAATACACACATACACAAACACACACACATACATACAAGCATGCATACAAACATACATACATACGTACATACATACATACATACATACATGCATACACATACACACAAACACACATACACACATACATAATACACACATACACGCATGCAAACATACAAACACAAGAATACACACATACATACATACATGCATACATACATGCATGCATACATACCAACATACATACGAACATACATACACACACACAAATACACACATGCAAACATACAAACACACACAAACACACATACATAATACACACATACACACACACACCCACACAAATACACACATACACAAACACACACACATACATACATACATACATGCATGCAATCATGCATGCATACATACAAACATACATACGTACTCACATACATACATGCATACACACACACACATACACACATACATAATACACACATACACACGTGCAAACATACAAACACACGAATACACACATACATTATACACACATACACAAACACACACACACACACATACATACATGCATGCATACATACATACATACACACATACATAATACACACATGCATACATACATACATACATGCATGCATACATACAAACATACATACGTACCTAACCTAACCTAACCTAACCTAACCTTACCTAACCTAACCTAACCTAACCTAACCTAACCTAACCTAACCTAACCTAACCGAACCTAACCTAACCTAACCTAACCTAACCTAACCTAACCTAACCTTACCTAACCTAACCTAACCTAACCTAACCTAACCTAACCTATACACAAACACACACACATACATACATGCATGCATACATACATACATACATACATGCATGCATACATACAAACACACAAATACACACATGCATACATACACACACACATACACACATACATAATACACACAGACACACATGCAAACATACAAACACACGAATACACACATACATAATACACACATACACAAACACACACACATACTGACATTCATGCATACAAACATACATACATACGTACATACATACATACATACATACATGCATACACATACACACAAACACATACATAATACACACATACACGCATGCAAACATACAAACACAAGAATACACACATACATACATACATGCATACATACATGCATGCATACATACAAACATACATACGTACATACATACATACATGCATAAACACAAACACATACACACATACACACATGCAAACATACAAACACAAGAATACACACATACATAATACACACATTCACAAACACACACACACATACGTAAATGCATGCATACATACAACTATACATACATACATGCATACACACACACACATACATACATACATACATACATGCATGCATACACACATGCATACATACACATACATAATACACACATACACAAACACATACATACATACATACATACATGCATGCATACATACAAACATACATACGTACATACATACACACACACAAATACACACATGCAAACATACAAACACACACAAACACACATACATAATACACACATACACACACACACACACCCACACAAATACACACATACACAAACACACACACATACATACATACATACATGCATGCATACATACAAACATACATACGTACATACATACACACACACAAATACACACATGCAAACATACAAACACACACAAACACACATACATAATACACACATACACACACACACACCCACACAAATACACACATACACAAACACACACACATACATACATACATACATGCATGCAAACATGCATGCATACATACAAACATACATACGTACACACATACATACATGCATACACACACACACATACACACATACATAATACACACATACACACGTGCAAACATACAAACACACGAATACACACATACATAATACACACATACACAAACACACACACACACATACATACATGCATGCATACATACATACATACACACATACATAATACACACATACACGAACACACACACATACATACATACATACGTACATGCATGCATACACACGTGCATACATACACACACACAAATACACACATACATAATACACACATACACAAACACACACAGATACATACATACATACATACATACATACATGCATACACACACACACATACACACATACATAATACACACATACACACATGCAAACATACAAACACACGAATACACACATACAAAATACACACATACACAAACACACACACATACATACATGCATGCATACAAACATACATACATACGTACATACATACATACATACATACATGCATACACATACACACAAACACACATACACACATACATAATACACACATACACGCATGCAAACATACAAACACAAGAATACACACATACATACATACATGCATACATACATGCATGCATACATACAAACATACATACGAACATACATACACACACACAAATACACACATGCAAACATACAAACACACACAAACACACATACATAATACACACATACACACACACACACCCACACAAATACACACATACACAAACACACACACATACATACATACATACATGCATGCAAACATGCATGCATACATACAAACATACATACGTACTCACATACATACATGCATACACACACACATACACACATACATAATACACACATACACACGTGCAAACATACAAACACACGAATACACACATACATAATACACACATACACAAACACACACACACACACATACATACATGCATGCATACATACATACATACACACATACATAATACACACATGCATACATACATACATACATACATGCATACATACAAACATACATACGTACCTAACCTAACCTAACCTAACCTAACCTTACCTAACCTAACCTAACCTAACCTAACCTAACCGAACCTAACCTAACCTAACCTAACCTAACCTAACCTAACCTAACCTAACCTAACCTAACCTAACCTAACCTAACCTATACACAAACACACACACATACATACATGCATGCATACATACATACATACATACATGCATGCATACATACAAACACACAAATACACACATGCATACATACACACACACATACACACATACATAATACACACAGACACACATGCAAACATACAAACACACGAATACACACATACATAATACACACATACACAAACACACACACATACTGACATTCATGCATACAAACATACATACATACGTACATACATACATACATACATACATGCATACACATACACACATACACACATACATAATACACACATACACGCATGCAAACATACAAACACAAGAATACACACATACATACATACATGCATACATACATGCTTGCATACATACAAACATACATACGTACATACATACATACATGCATAAACACAAACACATACACACATACACACATGCAAACATACAAACACAAGAATACACACATACATAATACACACATACACAAACACACACACACATACGTAAATGCATGCATACATACAACTATACATACATACATGCATACACACACACACATACATACATACATACATACATTCATGCATACACACATGCATACATACACATACATAATACACACATACACAAACACATACATACATACATACATACATGCATGCATACATACAAACATACATACGTACATACATACACACACACAAATACACACATGCAAACATACAAACACACACAAACACACATACATAATACACACATACACACACACACACACCCACACAAATACACACATGCACAAACACACACACATACATACATACATACATGCATGCATACATACAAACATACATACGTACATACATACACACACACAAATACACACATGCAAACATACAAACACACACAAACACACATACATAATACACACATACACACACACACACCCACACAAATACACACATACACAAACACACATACATACATACATACATACATGCATGCAAACATGCATGCATACATACAAACATACATACGTACTCACATACATACATGCATACACACACACACATACACATATACACACGTGCAAACATACAAACACACGAATACACACATACATATAACACACATACACAAACACACACACACATACATACATGCATGCATACATACATACATACACACATACATAATACACACATGCATACATACATACATACATGCATGCATACATACAAACATACATACGTACCTAACCTAACCTAACCTAACCTAACCTTACCTAACCTAACCTAACCTAACCTAACCTAACCTAACCGAACCTAACCTAACCTAAACTAACCTAACCTAACCTAACCTAACCTAACCTTACCTAACCTAACCTAACCTATACACAAACACACACACATACATACATGCATGCATACATACATACATACATACATGCATGCTTACATACAAACACACACACAAATACACACATGCAAACATACAAACACACACAAACACACATACATAATACACACATACACACACACACACCCACACAAATACACACATACACAAACACACACACATACATACATACATACATGCATGCAAACATGCATGCATACATACAAACATACATACGTACTCACATACATACATGCATACACACACACACATACACACATACATAATACACACATACACACGTGCAAACATACAAACACACGAATACACACATACATAATACACACATACACAAACACACACACACACATACATACATGCATGCATACATACATACATACACACATACATAATACACACATGCATACATACATACATACATGCATGCATACATACAAACATACATACGTACCTAACCTAACCTAACCTAACCTAACCTTACCTAACCTAACCTAACCTAACCTTACCTAACCTAACCTAACCTAACCTAACCTAACCTAACCGAACCTAACCTAACCTAACCTAACCTAACCTTACCTAACCTAACCTAACCTAACCTAACCTAACCTATACACAAACACACACACATACATACATGCATGCATACATACATACATACATACATGCATGCATACATACAAACATACATACGTACATACATACATACATGCATAAACACACACACATACACACATACACACATGCAAACATACAAACACAAGAATACACACATACATAATACACACATACACAAACACACACACACATACGTAAATGCATGCATACATACAACTATACATACATACATGCATACACACACACACATACATACATACATACATACATGCATGCATACACACATGCATACATACACATACATAATACACACATACACACACACACACACCCACACAAATACACACATACACAAACACACACACATACATACATACATACATGCATGCATACATACAAACATACATACGTACATACATACACACACACAAATACACACATGCAAACATACAAACACACACAAACACACATACATAATACACACATACACACACACACACACCCACACAAATACACACATACACAAACACACACACATACATACATACATACATGCATGCAAACATGCATGCATACATACAAACATACATACGTACACACATACATACATGCATACACACACACACATACACACATACATAATACACACATACACACGTGCAAACATACAAACACACGAATACACACATACATAATACACACATACACAAACACACACACACACATACATACATGCATGCATACATACATACATACACACATACATAATACACACATACACGAACACACACAGATACATACATACATACATACATACATACATACATGCATACACACACACACATACATACACACATACATAATACACACATACACACATGCAAACATACAAACACACGAATACACACATACATAATACACACATACACAAACACACACACATACATACAAGCATGCATACAAACATACATACATACGTACATACATACATACATACATACATGCATACACATACACACAAACACACATACACACATACATAATACACACATACACGCATGCAAACATACAAACACAAGAATACACACATACATACATACATGCATACATACATGCATGCATACATACAAACATACATACGAACATACATACACACACACAAATACACACATGCAAACATACAAACACACACAAACACACATACATAATACACACATACACACACACACCCACACAAATACACACATACACAAACACACACACATACATACATACATACATGCATGCAATCATGCATGCATACATACAAACATACATACGTACTCACATACATACATGCATACACACACACACATACACACATACATAATACACACATACACACGTGCAAACATACAAACACACGAATACACACATACATTATACACACATACACAAACACACACACACACACATACATACATGCATGCATACATACATACATACACACATACATAATACACACATGCATACATACATACATACATGCATGCATACATACAAACATACATACGTACCTAACCTAACCTAACCTAACCTAACCTTACCTAACCTAACCTAACCTAACCTAACCTAACCTAACCTAACCTAACCTAACCGAACCTAACCTAACCTAACCTAACCTAACCTAACCTAACCTAACCTTACCTAACCTAACCTAACCTAACCTAACCTAACCTAACCTATACACAAACACACACACATACATACATGCATGCATACATACATACATACATACATGCATGCATACATACAAACACACAAATACACACATGCATACATACACACACACATACACACATACATAATACACACAGACACACATGCAAACATACAAACACACGAATACACACATACATAATACACACATACACAAACACACACACATACTGACATTCATGCATACAAACATACATACATACGTACATACATACATACATACATACATGCATACACATACACACAAACACATACATAATACACACATACACGCATGCAAACATACAAACACAAGAATACACACATACATACATACATGCATACATACATGCATGCATACATACAAACATACATACGTACATACATACATACATGCATAAACACAAACACATACACACATACACACATGCAAACATACAAACACAAGAATACACACATACATAATACACACATTCACAAACACACACACACATACGTAAATGCATGCATACATACAACTATACATACATACATGCATACACACACACACATACATACATACATACATACATGCATGCATACACACATGCATACATACACATACATAATACACACATACACAAACACATACATACATACATACATACATGCATGCATACATACAAACATACATACGTACATACATACACACACACAAATACACACATGCAAACATACAAACACACACAAACACACATACATAATACACACATACACACACACACACACCCACACAAATACACACATACACAAACACACACACATACATACATACATACATGCATGCATACATACAAACATACATACGTACATACATACACACACACAAATACACACATGCAAACATACAAACACACACAAACACACATACATAATACACACATACACACACACACACCCACACAAATACACACATACACAAACACACACACATACATACATACATACATGCATGCAAACATGCATGCATACATACAAACATACATACGTACACACATACATACATGCATACACACACACACATACACACATACATAATACACACATACACACGTGCAAACATACAAACACACGAATACACACATACATAATACACACATACACAAACACACACACACACATACATACATGCATGCATACATACATACATACACACATACATAATACACACATACACGAACACACACACATACATACATACATACGTACATGCATGCATACACACGTGCATACATACACACACACAAATACACACATACATAATACACACATACACAAACACACACAGATACATACATACATACATACATACATGCATACACACACACACATACACACATACATAATACACACATACACACATGCATACATACAAACACACGAATACACACATACAAAATACACACATACACAAACACACACACATACATACATGCATGCATACAAACATACATACATACGTACATACATACATACATACATACATGCATACACATACACACAAACACACATACACACATACATAATACACACATACACGCATGCAAACATACAAACACAAGAATACACACATACATACATACATGCATACATACATGCATGCATACATACAAACATACATACGAACATACATACACACACACAAATACACACATGCAAACATACAAACACACACAAACCCACATACATAATACACACATACACACACACACACCCACACAAATACACACATACACAAACACACACACATACATACATACATACATGCATGCAAACATGCATGCATACATACAAACATACATACGTACTCACATACATACATGCATACACACACACATACACACATACACACGTGCAAACATACAAACACACGAATACACACATACATAATACACACATACACAAACACACACACACACACATACATACATGCATGCATACATACATACATACACACATACATAATACACACATGCATACATACATACATACATGCATGCATACATACAAACATACATACGTACCTAACCTAACCTAACCTAACCTAACCTTACCTAACCTAACCTAACCTAACCTAACCTAACCGAACCTAACCTAACCTAACCTAACCTAACCTAACCTAACCTAACCTAACCTAACCTAACCTAACCTAACCTAACCTAACCTATACACAAACACACACACATACATACATGCATGCATACATACATACATACATACATGCATGCATACATACAAACACACAAATACACACATGCATACATACACACACACATACACACATACATAATACACACAGACACACATGCAAACATACAAACACACGAATACACACATACATAATACACACATACACAAACACACACACATACTGACATTCATGCATACAAACATACATACATACGTACATACATACATACATACATACATGCATACACATACACACATACACACATACATAATACACACATACACGCATGCAAACATACAAACACAAGAATACACACATACATACATACATGCGTACATACATGCTTGCATACATACAAACATACATACGTACATACATACATACATGCATAAACACAAACACATACACACATACACACATGCAAACATACAAACACAAGAATACACACATACATAATACACACATACACAAACACACACACACATACGTAAATGCATGCATACATACAACTATACATACATACATGCATACACACACACACATACATACATACATACATACATTCATGCATACACACATGCATACATACACATACATAATACACACATACACAAACACATACATACATACATACATACATGCATGCATACATACAAACATACATACGTACATACATACACACACACAAATACACACATGCAAACATACAAACACACACAAACACACATACATAATACACACATACACACACACACACCCACACAAATACACACATACACAAACACACACACATACATACATACATACATGCATGCAAACATGCATGCATACATACAAACATACATACGTACACACATACATACATGCATACACACACACACATACACACATACATAATACACACATACACACGTGCAAACATACAAACACACGAATACACACATACATAATACACACATACACAAACACACACACACACATACATGCATGCATACATACAAACATACATACGTACCTAACCTAACCTAACCTAACCTAACCTTACCTAACCTAACCTAACCTAACCTAACCTAACCTAACCGAACCTAACCTAACCTAAACTAACCTAACCTAACCTAACCTAACCTAACCTTACCTAACCTAACCTAACCTATACACAAACACACACACATACATACATGCATGCATACATACATACATACATACATGCATGCTTACATACAAACACACACACAAATACACACATGCAAACATACAAACACACACAAACACACATACATAATACACACATACACACACACACACCCACACAAATACACACATACACAAACACACACACATACATACATACATACATGCATGCATACATACAAACATACATACGTACATACATACACACACACAAATACACACATGCAAACATACAAACACACACAAACACACATACATAATACACACATACACACACACACACCCACACAAATACACACATACACAAACACACACACATACATACATACATACATGCATGCAAACATGCATGCATACATACAAACATACATACGTACACACATACATACATGCATACACACACACACATACACACATACATAATACACACATACACACGTGCAAACATACAAACACACGAATACACACATACATAATACACACATACACAAACACACACACACACATACATACATGCATGCATACATACATACATACACACATACATAATACACACATACACGAACACACACACATACATACATACATACGTACATGCATGCATACACACGTGCATACATACACACACACAAATACACACATACATAATACACACATACACAAACACACACAGATACATACATACATACATACATACATACATACATGCATACACACACACACATACACACATACATAATACACACATACACACATGCAAACATACAAACACACGAATACACACATACATAATACACACATACACAAACACACACACATACATACAAGCATGCATACAAACATACATACATACGTACATACATACATACATACATACATGCATACACATACACACAAACACACATACACACATACATAATACACACATACACGCATGCAAACATACAAACACAAGAATACACACATACATACATACATGCATACATACATGCATGCATACATACAAACATACATACGAACATACATACACACACACAAATACACACATGCAAACATACAAACACACACAAACACACATACATAATACACACATACACACACACACACCCACACAAATACACACATACACAAACACACACACATACATACATACATACATGCATGCAATCATGCATGCATACATACAAACATACATACGTACTCACATACATACATGCATACACACACACACATACACACATACATAATACACACATACACACGTGCAAACATACAAACACACGAATACACACATACATTATACACACATACACAAACACACACACACACACATACATACATGCATGCATACATACATACATACACACATACATAATACACACATGCATACATACATACATACATGCATGCATACATACAAACATACATACGTACCTAACCTAACCTAACCTAACCTAACCTTACCTAACCTAACCTAACCTAACCTAACCTAACCTAACCTAACCTAACCTAACCGAACCTAACCTAACCTAACCTAACCTAACCTAACCTAACCTAACCTAACCTTACCTAACCTAACCTAACCTAACCTATACACAAACACACACACATACATACATGCATGCATACATACATACATGCATGCATACATACAAACATACATACGTACATACATACACACACACAAATACAGACATGCAAACATACAAACACACACAAACACACATACATAATACACACATACACACACACACACCCACACAAATACACACATACACAAACACACACACATACATACATACATACATGCATGCAAACATGCATGCATACATACAAACATACATACGTACTCACATACATACATGCATACACACACACACATACACACATACATAATACACACATACACACGTGCAAACATACAAACACACGAATACACACATACATAATACACACATACACAAACACACACACACACATACATACATGCATGCATACATACATACATACACACATACATAATACACACATGCATACATACATACATACATGCATGCATACATACAAACATACATACGTACCTAACCTAACCTAACCTAACCTAACCTTACCTAACCTAACCTAACCTAACCTTACCTAACCTAACCTAACCTAACCTAACCTAACCTAACCTAACCGAACCTAACCTAACCTAACCTAACCTAACCTAACCTAACCTAACCTAACCTAACCTAACCTAACCTATACACAAACACACACACATACATACATGCATGCATACATACATACATACATACATGCATGCATACATACAAACATACATACGTACATACATACATACATGCATAAACACACACACATACACACATACACACATGCAAACATACAAACACAAGAATACACACATACATAGTACACACATACACAAACACACACACACATACGTAAATGCATGCATACATACAACTATACATACATACATGCATACACACACACACATACATACATACATACATACATGCATGCATACACACATGCATACATACACATACATAATACACACATACACACACACACACACCCACACAAATACACACATACACAAACACACACACATACATACATACATACATGCATGCATACATACAAACATACATACGTACATACATACACACACACAAATACACACATGCAAACATACAAACACACACAAACACACATACATAATACACACATACACACACACACACCCACACAAATACACACATACACAAACACACACACATACATACATACATACATGCATGCAAACATGCATGCATACATACAAACATACATACGTACACACATACATACATGCATACACACACACACATACACACATACATAATACACACATACACACGTGCAAACATACAAACACACGAATACACACATACATAATACACACATACACAAACACACACACACACATACATACATGCATGCATACATACATACATACACACATACATAATACACACATACACGAACACACACACATACATACATACATACGTACATGCATGCATACACACGTGCATACATACACACACACAAATACACACATACATAATACACACATACACAAACACACACAGATACATACATACATACATACATACATACATACATGCATACACACACACACATACACACATACATAATACACACATACACACATGCAAACATACAAACACACGAATACACACATACATAATACACACATACACAAACACACACACATACATACAAGCATGCATACAAACATACATACATACGTACATACATACATACATACATACATGCATACACATACACACAAACACACATACACACATACATAATACACACATACACGCATGCAAACATACAAACACAAGAATACACACATACATACATACATGCATACATACATGCATGCATACATACAAACATACATACGAACATACATACACACACACAAATACACACATGCAAACATACAAACACACACAAACACACATACATAATACACACATACACACACACACACCCACACAAATACACACATACACAAACACACACACATACATACATACATACATGCATGCAATCATGCATGCATACATACAAACATACATACGTACTCACATACATACATGCATACACACACACACATACACACATACATAATACACACATACACACGTGCAAACATACAAACACACGAATACACACATACATTATACACACATACACAAACACACACACACACACATACATACATGCATGCATACATACATACATACACACATACATAATACACACATGCATACATACATACATACATGCATGCATACATACAAACATACATACGTACCTAACCTAACCTAACCTAACCTAACCTTACCTAACCTAACCTAACCTAACCTAACCTAACCTAACCTAACCTAACCTAACCGAACCTAACCTAACCTAACCTAACCTAACCTAACCTAACCTAACCTAACCTTACCTAACCTAACCTAACCTAACCTAACCTAACCTAACCTATACACAAACACACACACATACATACATGCATGCATACATACATACATACATACATGCATGCATACATACAAACACACAAATACACACATGCATACATACACACACACATACACACATACATAATACACACAGACACACATGCAAACATACAAACACACGAATACACACATACATAATACACACATACACAAACACACACACATACTGACATTCATGCATACAAACATACATACATACGTACATACATACATACATACATACATGCATACACATACACACAAACACATACATAATACACACATACACGCATGCAAACATACAAACACAAGAATACACACATACATACATACATGCATACATACATGCATGCATACATACAAACATACATACGTACATACATACATACATGCATAAACACAAACACATACACACATACACACATGCAAACATACAAACACAAGAATACACACATACATAATACACACATTCACAAACACACACACACATACGTAAATGCATGCATACATACAACTATACATACATACATGCATACACACACACACATACATACATACATACATACATGCATGCATACACACATGCATACATACACATACATAATACACACATACACAAACACATACATACATACATACATACATGCATGCATACATACAAACATACATACGTACATACATACACACACACAAATACACACATGCAAACATACAAACACACACAAACACACATACATAATACACACATACACACACACACACACCCACACAAATACACACATGCACAAACACACACACATACATACATACATACATGCATGCATACATACAAACATACATACGTACATACATACACACACACAAATACACACATGCAAACATACAAACACACATACATAATACACACATACACACACACACACCCACACAAATACACACATACACAAACACACACACATACATACATACATACATGCATGCAAACATGCATGCATACATACAAACATACATACGTACACACATACATACATGCATACACACACACACATACACACATACATAATACACACATACACGCATGCAAACATACAAACACAAGAATACACACATACATACATACATGCATACATACATGCTTGCATACATACAAACATACATACGTACATACATACATACATGCATAAACACAAACACATACACACATACACACATGCAAACATACAAACACAAGAATACACACATACATAATACACACATACACAAACACACACACACATACGTAAATGCATGCATACATACAACTATACATACATACATGCATACACACACACACATACATACATACATACATACATTCATGCATACACACATGCATACATACACATACATAATACACACATACACAAACACATACATACATACATACATACATGCATGCATACATACAAACATACATACGTACATACATACACACACACAAATACACACATGCAAACATACAAACACACACAAACACACATACATAATACACACATACACACACACACACCCACACAAATACACACATGCACAAACACACACACATACATACATACATACATGCATGCATACATACAAACATACATACGAACATACATACACACACACAAATACACACATGCAAACATACAAACACACACAAACACACATACATAATACACACATACACACACACACACCCACACAAATACACACATACACAAACACACACACATACATACATACATACATGCATGCAAACATGCATGCATACATACAAACATACATACGTACACACATACATACATGCATACACACACACACATACACACATACATAATACACACATACACACGTGCAAACATACAAACACACGAATACACACATACATAATACACACATACACAAACACACACACACACATACATGCATGCATACATACAAACATACATACGTACCTAACCTAACCTAACCTAACCTAACCTTACCTAACCTAACCTAACCTAACCTAACCGAACCTAACCTAACCTAGAATACACACATACATAATACACACATACACAAACACACACACACATACGTAAATGCATGCATACATACAAACATACATACATACATGCATACACACACACATACATACATACATACATACATGCATGTATACACACATGCATACATACACATACATAATACACACATACACAAACACATACATACATACATACATACATGCATGCATACATACAAACATACATACGTACATACATACACACACACAAATACACACATGCAAATATACAAACACACACAAACACACATACATAATACACACATACACACACACACACCCACACAAATACACACATACACAAACACACACATACATACATACATACATGCATGCATACATACAAACATACATACGTACATACATACACACACACAAATACACACATGCAAACATACAAACACACACAAACACACATACATAATACACACATACACACACACACACCCACACAAATACACACATACACAAACACACATACATACATACATACATACATGCATGCAAACATGCATGCATACATACAAACATACATACGTACTCACATACATACATGCATACACACACACACATACACATATACACACGTGCAAACATACAAACACACGAATACACACATACATATTACACACATACACAAACACACACACACATACATACATGCATGCATACATACATACATACACACATACATAATACACACATGCATACATACATACATACATGCATGCATACATACAAACAAACATACGTACCTAACTTAACCTAACCTAACCTAACCTTACCTAACCTAACCTAACCTAACCTAACCTAACCTAACCGAACCTAACCTAACCTAAACTAACCTAACCTAACCTAACCTAACCTAACCTTACCTAACCTAACCTAACCTATACACAAACACACACACATACATACATGCATGCATACATACATACATACATACATGCATGCTTACATACAAACACACACACAAATACACACATGCAAACATACAAACACACACAAACACACATACATAATACACACATACACACACACACACCCACACAAATACACACATACACAAACACACACACATACATACATACATACATGCATGCATACATACAAACATACATACGTACATACATACACACACACAAATACAGACATGCAAACATACAAACACACACAAACACACATACATAATACACACATACACACACACACACCCACACAAATACACACATACACAAACACACACACATACATACATACATACATGCATGCAAACATGCATGCATACATACAAACATACATACGTACTCACATACATACATGCATACACACACACACATACACACATACATAATACACACATACACACGTGCAAACATACAAACACACGAATACACACATACATAATACACACATACACAAACACACACACACACATACATACATGCATGCATACATACATACATACACACATACATAATACACACATGCATACATACATACATACATGCATGCATACATACAAACATACATACGTACCTAACCTAACCTAACCTAACCTAACCTTACCTAACCTAACCTAACCTAACCTTACCTAACCTAACCTAACCTAACCTAACCTAACCTAACCTAACCGAACCTAACCTAACCTAACCTAACCTAACCTAACCTAACCTAACCTAACCTAACCTAACCTAACCTAACCTATACACAAACACACACACATACATACATGCATGCATACATACATACATACATACATGCATGCATACATACAAACATACATACGTACATACATACATACATGCATAAACACACACACATACACACATACACACATGCAAACATACAAACACAAGAATACACACATACATAATACACACATACACAAACACACACACACATACGTAAATGCATGCATACATACAACTATACATACATACATGCATACACACACACACATACATACATACATACATACATGCATGCATACACACATGCATACATACACATACATAATACACACATACACACACACACACACCCACACAAATACACACATACACAAACACACACACATACATACATACATACATGCATGCATACATACAAACATACATACGTACATACATACACACACACAAATACACACATGCAAACATACAAACACACACAAACACACATACATAATACACACATACACACACACACACCCACACAAATACACACATACACAAACACACACACATACATACATACATACATGCATGCAAACATGCATGCATACATACAAACATACATACGTACACACATACATACATGCATACACACACACACATACACACATACATAATACACACATACACACGTGCAAACATACAAACACACGAATACACACATACATAATACACACATACACAAACACACACACACACATACATACATGCATGCATACATACATACATACACACATACATAATACACACATACACGAACACACACACATACATACATACATACGTACATGCATGCATACACACGTGCATACATACACACACACAAATACACACATACATAATACACACATACACAAACACACACAGATACATACATACATACATACATACATACATACATGCATACACACACACACATACACACATACATAATACACACATACACACATGCAAACATACAAACACACGAATACACACATACATAATACACACATACACAAACACACACACATACATACAAGCATGCATACAAACATACATACATACGTACATACATACATACATACATACATGCATACACATACACACAAACACACATACACACATACATAATACACACATACACGCATGCAAACATACAAACACAAGAATACACACATACATACATACATGCATACATACATGCATGCATACATACAAACATACATACGAACATACATACACACACACAAATACACACATGCAAACATACAAACACACACAAACACACATACATAATACACACATACACACACACACCCACACAAATACACACATACACAAACACACACACATACATACATACATTCTTGCATGCAATCATGCATGCATACATACAAACATACATACGTACTCACATACATACATGCATACACACACACACATACACACATACATAATACACACATACACACGTGCAAACATACAAACACACGAATACACACATACATTATACACACATACACAAACACACACACACACACATACATACATGCATGCATACATACATACATACACACATACATAATACACACATGCATACATACATACATACATGCATGCATACATACAAACATACATACGTACCTAACCTAACCTAACCTAACCTAACCTTACCTTACCTAACCTAACCTAACCTAACCTAACCTAACCTAACCTAACCGAACCTAACCTAACCTAACCTAACGTAACCTAACCTAACCTAACCTTACCTAACCTAACCTAACCTAACCTAACCTAACCTAACCTATACACAAACACACACACATACATACATGCATGCATACATACATACATACATACATGCATGCATACATACAAACACACAAATACACACATGCATACATACACACACACATACACACATACATAATACACACAGACACACATGCAAACATACAAACACACAAATACACACATACATAATACACACATACACAAACACACACACATACTGACATTCATGCATACAAACATACATACATACGTACATACATACATACATACATACATGCATACACATACACACAAACACATACATAATACACACATACACGCATGCAAACATACAAACACAAGAATACACACATACATACATACATGCATACATACATGCATGCATACATACAAACATACATACGTACATACATACATACATGCATAAACACAAACACATACACACATACACACATGCAAACATACAAACACAAGAATACACACATACATAATACACACATTCACAAACACACACACACATACGTAAATGCATGCATACATACAACTATACATACATACATGCATACACACACACACATACATACATACATACATACATGCATGCATACACACATGCATACATACACATACATAATACACACATACACAAACACATACATACATACATACATACATGCATGCATACATACAAACATACATACGTACATACATACACACTCACAAATACACACATGCAAACATACAAACACACACAAACACACATACATAATACACACATACACACACACACACACCCACACAAATACACACATGCACAAACACACACACATACATACATACATACATGCATGCATACATACAAACATACATACGTACATACATACACACACACAAATACACACATGCAAACATACAAACACACATACATAATACACACATACACACACACACACCCACACAAATACACACATACACAAACACACACACATACATACATACATACATGCATGCAAACATGCATGCATACATACAAACATACATACGTACACACATACATACATGCATACACACACACACATACACACATACATAATACACACATACACACGTGCAAACATACAAACACACGAATACACACATACATAATACACACATACACAAACACACACACACACATACATACATGCATGCATACATACATACATACACACATACATAATACACACATACACGAACACACACACATACATACATACATACGTACATGCATGCATACACACGTGCATACATACACACACACAAATACACACATACATAATACACACATACACAAACACACACAGATACATACATACATACATACATACATACATGCATACACACACACACATACACACATACATAATACACACATACACACATGCAAACATACAAACACACGAATACACACATACATAATACACACATACACAAACACACACACATACATACATGCATGCATACAAACATACATACATACGTCCATACATACATACATACATACATGCATACACATACAGACAAACACACATACACACATACATAATACACACATACACGCATGCAAACATACAAACACAAGAATACACACATACATACATACATGCATACATACATGCATGCATACATACAAACATACATACGAACATACATACACACACACAAATACACACATGCAAACATACAAACACACACAAACACACATACATAATACACACATACACACACACACACCCACACAAATACACACATACACAAACACACACACATACATACATACATACATGCATGCAAACATGCATGCATACATACAAACATACATACGTACTCACATACATACATGCATACACACACACACATACACACATACATAATACACACATACACACGTGCAAACATACAAACACACGAATACACACATACATAATACACACATACACAAACACACACACACACACATACATACATGCATGCATACATACATACATACACACATACATAATACACACATGCATACATACATACATACATGCATGCATACATACAAACATACATACGTACCTAACCTAACCTAACCTAACCTAACCTTACCTAACCTAACCTAACCTAACCTAACCTAACCTAACCGAACCTAACCTAACCTAACCTAACCTAACCTAACCTAACCTAACCTAACCTAACCTAACCTAACCTAACCTATACACAAACACATACACATACATACATGCATGCATACATACATACATACATACATGCATGCATACATACAAACATACATACGTACATACATACATACATGCATAAACACACACACATACACACATACACACATGCAAACATACAAACACAAGAATACACACATACATAATACACACATACACAAACACACACACACATACGTAAATGCATGCATACATACAACTATACATACATACATGCATACACACACACACATACATACATACATACATACATGCATGCATACACACATGCATACATACACATACATAATACACACATACACAAACACATACATACATACATACATACATGCATGCATACATACAAACATACATACGTACATACATACACACACACAAATACACACATGCAAACATACAAACACACACAAACACACATACATAATACACACATACACACACACACACACCCACACAAATACACACATACACAAACACACACACATACATACATACATACATGCATGCATACATACAAACATACATACGTACATACATACACACACACAAATACACACATGCAAACATACAAACACACACAAACACACATACATAATACACACATACACACACACACACCCACACAAATACACACATACACAAACACACACACATACATACATACATACATGCATGCAAACATGCATGCATACATACAAACATACATACGAACACACATACATACATGCATACACACACACACATACACACATACATAATACACACATACACACGTGCAAACATACAAACACACGAATACACACATACATAATACACACATACACAAACACACACACATACATACATGCATGCATACATACATACATACACACATACACACCCACACAAATACACACATACACAAACACACACACATACATACATACATACATGCATGCAAACATGCATGCATACATACAAACATACATACGTACACACATACATACATGCATACACACACACACATACACACATACATAATACACACATACACACGTGCAAACATACAAACACACGAATACACACATACATAATACACACATACACAAACACACACACATACATACACACATGCATACATACATACATACATGCATGCATACATACAAACATAAATACGTACCAAACCTAACCTAACCTAACCTAACCTAACCTAACCTAACCTAACCTAACCTAACCTAACCTAACCTAACCTAACCTAACCTAACCTAACCTAACCTATACACAAACACACACACATACATACATGCATGCATACATACATACATACATACATGCATGCATACATACAAACACACAAATACACACATGCATACATACACACACACAAACACATACATAATACACACATACACACATGCAAACATACAAACACACGAATACACACATACATAATACACACATACACAAACACACACACATACATACATGCATGCATACAAACATACATACATACGTACATACATACATACATACATACATGCATACACATACACACATACACACATACACACATACATAATACACACATACACGCATGCAAACATACAAACACAAGAATACACACATACATACATACATGCATACATACATGCATGCATACATACAAACATACATACGTACATACATACATACATGCATAAACACAAACACATACACACATACACACATGCAAACATACAAACACAAGAATACACACATACATAATACACACATACACAAACACACACACACATACGTAAATGCATGCATACATACAACTATACATACATACATGCATACACACACACACATACATACATACATACATACATGCATGCATACACACATGCATACATACACATACATAATACACACATACACAAACACATACATACATACATACATACATGCATGCATACATACAAACATACATACGTACATACATACACACACACAAATACACACATGCAAACATACAAACACACACAAACACACATACATAATACACACATACACACACACACACACCCACACAAATACACACATGCACAAACACACACACATACATACATACATACATGCATGCATACATACAAACATACATACGTACATACATACACACACACAAATACACACATGCAAACATACAAACACACACAAACACACATACATAATACACACATACACACACACACACCCACACAAATACACACATACACAAACACACACACATACATACATACATACATGCATGCAAACATGCATGCATACATACAAACATACATACGTACACACATACATACATGCATACACACACACACATACACACATACATAATACACACATACACACGTGCAAACATACAAACACACGAATACACACATACATAATACACACATACACAAACACACACACACACATACATGCATGCATACATACAAACATACATACGTACCTAACCTAACCTAACCTAACCTAACCTTACCTAACCTAACCTAACCTAACCTAACCTAACCTAACCGAACCTAACCTAACCTAGAATACACACATACATAATACACACAAACACAAACACACACACACATACGTAAATGCATGCATACATACAACATACATACATACATGCATACACACACACATACATACATACATACATACATGCATGTATACACACATGCATACATACACATACATAATACACACATACACAAACACATACATACATACATACATACATGCATGCATACATACAAACATACATACGTACATACATACACACACACAAATACACACATGCAAATATACAAACACACACAAACACACATACATAATACACACATACACACACACACACCCACACAAATACACACATACACAAACACACACATACATACATACATACATGCATGCATTCATACAAACATACATACGTACATACATACACACACACAAATACACACATGCAAACATACAAACACACACAAACACACATACATAATACACACATACACACACACACACCCACACAAATACACACATACACAAACACACACACATACGTACATACATACATGCATGCAAACATGCATGCATACATACAAACATACATACGTACTCACATACATACATGCATACACACACACACATACACATATACACACGTGCAAACATACAAACACACGAATACACACATACATAATACACACATACACAAACACACACACACATACATACATGCATGCATACATACATACATACACACATACATAATACACACATGCATACATACATACATACATGCATGCATACATACAAACATACATACGTACCTAACCTAACCTAACCTAACCTAACCTTACCTAACCTAACCTAACCTAACCTAACCTAACCGAACCTAACCTAACCTAAACTAACCTAACCTAACCTAACCTAACCTAACCTTACCTAACCTAACCTAACCTATTCACAAACACACACACATACATACATGCATGCATACATACATACATACATACATGCATGCTTACATACAAACACACACACAAATACACACATGCAAACATACAAACACACACAAACACACATACATAATACACACATACACACACACACACCCACACAAATACACACATACACAAACACACACACATACATACATACATACATGCATGCATACATACAAACATACATACGTACATACATACACACACACAAATACAGGCATGCAAACATACAAACACACACAAACACACATACATAATACACACATACACACACACACACCCACACAAATACACACATACACAAACACACACACATACATACATACATACATGCATGCAAACATGCATGCATACATACAAACATACATACGTACTCACATACATACATGCATACACACACACACAAACACACATACATAATACACACATACACACGTGCAAACATACAAACACACGAATACACACATACATAATACACACATACACAAACACACACACACACATACATACATGCATGCATACATACATACATACACACATACATAATACACACATGCATACATACATACATACATGCATGCATACATACAAACATACATACGTACCTAACCTAACCTAACCTAACCTAACCTTACCTAACCTAACCTAACCTAACCTAACCTAACCTAACCGAACCTAACCTAACCTAACCTAACCTAACCTAACCTAACCTCACCTTACCTAACCTAACCTAACCTAACCTAACCTAACCTAACCTATACACAAACACACACACATACATACATGCATGCATACATACATACATACATACATGCATGCATACATACAAACACACAAATACACACATGCATACATACACACACACATACACACATACATAATACACACAGACACACATGCAAACATACAAACACACGAATACACACATACATAATACACACATACACAAACACACACACATACTGACATTCATGCATACAAACATACATACATACGTACATACATACATACATACATACATGCATACACATACACACAAACACATACATAATACACACATACACGCATGCAAACATACAAACACAAGAATACACACATACATACATACATGCATACATACATGCATGCATACATACAAACATACATACGTACATACATACATACATGCATAAACACAAACACATACACACATACACACATGCAAACATACAAACACAAGAATACACACATACATAATACACACATTCACAAACACACACACACATACGTAAATGCATGCATACATACAACTATACATACATACATGCATACACACACACACATACATACATACATACATACATGCATGCATACACACATGCATACATACACATACATAATACACACATACACAAACACATACATACATACATACATACATGCATGCATACATACAAACATACATACGTACATACATACACACACACAAATACACACATGCAAACATACAAACACACACAAACACACATACATAATACACACATACACACACACACACACCCACACAAATACACACATGCACAAACACACACACATACATACATACATACATGCATGCATACATACAAACATACATACGTACATACATACACACACACAAATACACACATGCAAACATACAAACACACATACATAATACACACATACACACACACACACCCACACAAATACACACATACACAAACACACACACATACATACATACATACATGCATGCAAACATGCATGCATACATACAAACATACATACGTACACACATACATACATGCATACACACACACACATACACACATACATAATACACACATACACACGTGCAAACATACAAACACACGAATACACACATACATAATACACACATACACAAACACACACACACACATACATACATGCATGCATACATACATACATACACACATACATAATACACACATACACGAACACACACACATACATACATACATACGTACATGCATGCATACACACGTGCATACATACACACACACAAATACACACATACATAATACACACATACACAAACACACACAGATACATACATACATACATACATACATACATGCATACACACACACACATACACACATACATAATACACACATACACACATGCAAACATACAAACACACGAATACACACATACATAATACACACATACACAAACACACACACATACATACATGCATGCATACAAACATACATACATACGTACATACATACATACATACATACATGCATACACATACACACAAACACACATACACACATACATAATACACACATACACGCATGCAAACATACAAACACAAGAATACACACATACATACATACATGCATACATACATGCATGCATACATACAAACATACATACGAACATACATACACACACACAAATACACACATGCAAACATACAAACACACACAAACACACATACATAATACACACATACACACACACACACCCACACAAATACACACATACACAAACACACACACATACATACATACATACATGCATGCAAACATGCATGCATACATACAAACATACATACGTACTCACATACATACATGCATACACACACACACATACACACATACATAATACACACATACACACGTGCAAACATACAAACACACGAATACACACATACATAATACACACATACACAAACACACACACACACACATACATACATGCATGCATACATACATACATACACACATACATGTAGGATCCAAAGATATAGGGAGGATTGCGGGAGAGATAATCAAAGACGATGTTGGTCCATCAATGTACGTTTATTGTACCATTGAGTATAAACACGTGCGCGTACGCACCACCGGCGGCCGCCCGGCCAACGGTTCGACTACTCACCGTCAGTTGGCGTCACACTTCTGCCAACTCACAAACAGTGTACACTCATGTGTACCACTGTTTGTACATCACTCCTTAACATTACCCATTACATAATTCGCTCACACACATAAAATCCCACATTCATAATACACACATGCATACATACATACATACATGCATGCATACATACAAACATACATACGTACCTAACCTAACCTAACCTTACCTAACCTTACCTAACCTAACCTAACCTAACCTAACCTAACCTAACCGAACCTAACCTAACCTAACCTAACCTAACCTAACCTAACCTAACCTAACCTAACCTAACCTAACCTAACCTAACCTATACACAAACACACACACATACATACATGCATGCATACATACATACATACATACATGCATGCATACATACAAACATACATACGTACATACATACATACATGCATAAACACACACACATACACACATACACACATGCAAACATACAAACACAAGAATACACACATACATAATACACACATACACAAACACACACACACATACGTAAATGCATGCATACATACAACTATACATACATACATGCATACACACACACACATACATACATACATACATACATGCATGCATACACACATGCATACATACACATACATAATACACACATACACAAACACATACATACATACATACATACATGCATTCATACATACAAACATACATACGTACATACATACACACACACAAATACACACATGCAAACATACAAACACACACAAACACACATACATAATACACACATACACACACACACACACCCACACAAATACACACATACACAAACACACACACATACATACATACATACATGCATGCATACATACAAACATACATACGTACATACATACACACACACAAATACACACATGCAAACATACAAACACACACAAACACACATACATAATACACACATACACACACACACACCCACACAAATACACACATACACAAACACACACACATACATACATACATACATGCATGCAAACATGCATGCATACATACAAACATACATACGTACACACATACATACATGCATACACACACACACATACACACATACATAATACACACATACACACGTGCAAACATACAAACACACGAATACACACATACATAATACACACATACACAAACACACACACATACATACATGCATGCATACATACATACATACACACATACACACCCACACAAATACACACATACACAAACACACACACATACATACATACATACATGCATGCAAACATGCATGCATACATACAAACATACATACGTACACACATACATACATGCATACACACACACACATACACACATACATAATACACACATACACACGTGCAAACATACAAACACACGAATACACACATACATAATACACACATACACAAACACACACACATACATACACACATGCATACATACATACATACATGCATGCATACATACAAACATAAATACGTACCAAACCTAACCTAACCTAACCTAACCTAACCTAACCTAACCTAACCTAACCTAACCTAACCTAACCTAACCTAACCTAACCTATACACAAACACACACACATACATACATGCATGCATACATACATACATACATACATGCATGCATACATACAAACACACAAATACACACATGCATACATACACACACACATACACACATACATAATACACACATACACACATGCAAACATACAAACACACGAATACACACATACATAATACACACATACACAAACACACACACATACATACATGCATGCATACAAACATACATACATACGTACATACATACATACATACATACATGCATACACATACACACATACACACATACACACATACATAATACACACATACACGCATGCAAACATACAAACACAAGAATACACACATACATACATACATGCATACATACATGCATGCATACATACAAACATACATACGTACATACATACATACATGCATAAACACAAACACATACACACATACACACATGCAAACATACAAACACAAGAATACACACATACATAATACACACATACACAAACACACACACACATACGTAAATGCATGCATACATACAACTATACATACATACATGCATACACACACACACATACATACATACATACATACATGCATGCATACACACATGCATACATACACATACATAATACACACATACACAAACACATACATACATACATACATACATGCATGCATACATACAAACATACATACGTACATACATACACACACACAAATACACACATGCTAACATACAAACACACACAAACACACATACATAATACACACATACACACACACACACACCCACACAAATACACACATGCACAAACACACACACATACATACATACATACATGCATGCATACATACAAACATACATACGTACATACATACACACACACAAATACACACATGCAAACATACAAACACACACAAACACACATACATAATACACACATACACACACACACACCCACACAAATACACACATACACAAACACACACACATACATACATACATACATGCATGCAAACATGCATGCATACATACAAACATACATACGTACACACATACATACATGCATACACACACACACATACACACATACATAATACACACATACACACGTGCAAACATACAAACACACGAATACACACATACATAATACACACATACACAAACACACACACACACATACATGCATGCATACATACAAACATACATACGTACCTAACCTAACCTAACCTAACCTAACCTTACCTAACCTAACCTAACCTAACCTAACCTAACCGAACCTAACCTAACCTAGAATACACACATACATAATACACACAAACACAAACACACACACACATACGTAAATGCATGCATACATACAACATACATACATACATGCATACACACACACATACATACATACATACATACATGCATGTATACACACATGCATACATACACATACATAATACACACATACACAAACACATACATACATACATACATACATGCATGCATACATACAAACATACATACGTACATACATACACACACACAAATACACACATGCAAATATACAAACACACACAAACACACATACATAATACACACATACACACACACACACCCACACAAATACACACATACACAAACACACACATACATACATACATACATGCATGCATTCATACAAACATACATACGTACATACATACACACACACAAATACACACATGCAAACATACAAACACACACAAACACACATACATAATACACACATACACACACACACACCCACACAAATACACACATACACAAACACACACACATACGTACATACATACATGCATGCAAACATGCATGCATACATACAAACATACATACGTACTCACATACATACATGCATACACACACACACATACACATATACACACGTGCAAACATACAAACACACGAATACACACATACATAATACACACATACACAAACACACACACATACATACATGCATGCATACATACATACATACACACATACATAATACACACATGCATACATACATACATACATGCATGCATACATACAAACATACATACGTACCTAACCTAACCTAACCTAACCTAACCTTACCTAACCTAACCTAACCTAACCTAACCTAACCGAACCTAACCTAACCTAAACTAACCTAACCTAACCTAACCTAACCTAACCTTACCTTACCTAACCTAACCTATACACAAACACACACACATACATACATGCATGCATACATACATACATACATACATGCATGCTTACATACAAACACACACACAAATACACACATGCAAACATACAAACACACACAAACACACATACATAATACACACATACACACACACACACCCACACAAATACACACATACACAAACACACACACATACATACATACATACATGCATGCATACATACAAACATACATACGTACATACATACACACACACAAATACAGACATGCAAACATACAAACACACACAAACACACATACATAATACACACATACACACACACACACCCACACAAATACACACATACACAAACACACACACATACATACATACATACATGCATGCAAACATGCATGCATACATACAAACATACATACGTACTCACATACATACATGCATACACACACACACATACACACATACATAATACACACATACACACGTGCAAACATACAAACACACGAATACACACATACACAATACACACATACACAAACACACACACACACATACATACATGCATGCATACATACATACATACACACATACATAATACACACATGCATACATACATACATACATGCATGCATACATACAAACATACATACGTACCTAACCTAACCTAACCTAACCTAACCTAACCTAACCTAACCTAACCTAACCTAACCTAACCTAACCGAACCTAACCTAACCTAGAATACACACATACATAATACACACATACACAAACACACACACACATACGTAAATGCATGCATACATACAAACATACATACATACATGCATACACACACACATACATACATACATACATACATGCATGTATACACACATGCATACATACACATACATAATACACACATACACAAACACATCCATACATACATACATACATGCATGCATACATACAAACATACATACGTACATACATACACACACACAAATACACACATGCAAATATACAAACACACACAAACACACATACATAATACACACATACACACACACACACCCACACAAATACACACATACACAAACACACACATACATACATACATACATGCATGCATACATACAAACATACATACGTACATACATACACACACACAAATACACACATGCAAACATACAAACACACACAAACACACATACATAATACACACATACACACACACACACCCACACAAATACACACATACACAAACACACACACATACATACATACATACATGCATGCAAACATGCATGCATACATACAAACATACATACGTACTCACATACATACATGCATACACACACACACATACACATATACACACGTGCAAACATACAAACACACGAATACACACATACATAATACACACATACACAAACACACACACACATACATACATGCATGCATACATACATACATACACACATACATAATACACACATGCATACATACATACATACATGCATGCATACATACAAACATACATACGTACCTAACCTAACCTAACCTAACCTAACCTTACCTAACCTAACCTAACCTAACCTAACCTAACCGAACCTAACCTAACCTAAACTAACCTAACCTAACCTAACCTAACCTAACCTTACCTAACCTAACCTAACCTATACACAAACACACACACATACATACATGCATGCATACATACATACATACATACATGCATGCTTACATACAAACACACACACAAATACACACATGCAAACATACAAACACACACAAACACACATACATAATACACACATACACACACACACACCCACACAAATACACACATACACAAACACACACACATACATACATACATACATGCATGCATACATACAAACATACATACGTACATACATACACACACACAAATACAGACATGCAAACATACAAACACACACAAACACACATACATAATACACACATACACACACACACACCCACACAAATACACACATACACAAACACACACACATACATACATACATACATGCATGCAAACATGCATGCATACATACAAACATACATACGTACTCACATACATACATGCATACACACACACACATACACACATACATAATACACACATACACACGTGCAAACATACAAACACACGAATACACACATACATAATACACACATACACAAACACACACACACACATACATACATGCATGCATACATACATACATACACACATACATAATACACACATGCATACATACATACATACATGCATGCATACATACAAACATACATACGTACCTAACCTAACCTAACCTAACCTAACCTTACCTAACCTAACCTAACCTAACCTTACCTAACCTAACCTAACCTAACCTAACCTAACCTAACCGAACCTAACCTAACCTAACCTAACCTAACCTAACCTAACCTAACCTAACCTAACCTAACCTAACCTAACCTAACCTAACCTAACCTATACACAAACACACACACATACATACATGCATGCATACATACATACATACATACATGCATGCATACATACAAACATACATACGTACATACATACATACATGCATAAACACACACACATACACACATACACACATGCAAACATACAAACACAAGAATACACACATACATAATACACACATACACAAACACACACACACATACGTAAATGCATGCATACATACAACTATACATACATACATGCATACACACACACACATACATACATACATACATACATGCATGCATACACACATGCATACATACACATACATAATACACACATACACAAACACATACATACATACATACATACATGCATGCATACATACAAACATACATACGTACATACATACACACACACAAATACACACATGCAAACATACAAACACACACAAACACACATACATAATACACACATACACACACACACACACCCACACAAATACACACATACACAAACACACACACATACATACATACATACATGCATGCATACATACAAACATACATACGTACATACATACACACACACAAATACACACATGCAAACATACAAACACACACAAACACACATACATAATACACACATACACACACACACACCCACACAAATACACACATACACAAACACACACACACATACATACTAACATACATGCATGCAAACATGCATGCATACATACAAACATACATACGTACACACATACATACATGCATACACACACACACATACACACATACATAATACACACATACACACGTGCAAACATACAAACACACGAATACACACATACATAATACACACATACACAAACACACACACACACATACATACATGCATGCATACATACATACATACACACATACATAATACACACATACACGAACACACACACATACATACATACATACGTACATGCATGCATACACACGTGCATACATACACACACACAAATACACACATACATAATACACACATACACAAACACACACAGATACATACATACATACATACATACATACATGCATACACACACACACATACACACATACATAATACACACATACACACATGCAAACATACAAACACACGAATACACACATACATAATACACACATACACAAACACACACACATACATACAAGCATGCATACAAACATACATACATACGTACATACATACATACATACATACATGCATACACATACACACAAACACACATACACACATACATAATACACACATACACGCATGCAAACATACAAACACAAGAATACACACATACATACATACATGCATACATACATGCATGCATACATACAAACATACATACGAACATACATACACACACACAAATACACACATGCAAACATACAAACACACACAAACACACATACATAATACACACATACACACACACACACCCACACAAATACACACATACACAAACACACACACATACATACATACATACATGCATGCAATCATGCATGCATACATACAAACATACATACGTACTCACATACATACATGCATACACACACACACATACACACATACATAATACACACATACACACGTGCAAACATACAAACACACGAATACACACATACATTATACACACATACACAAACACACACACACACACATACATACATGCATGCATACATACATACATACACACATACATCATACACACATGCATACATACATACATACATGCATGCATACATACAAACATAAATACGTACCGAACCTAACCTAACCTAACCTAACCTTACCTAACCTAACCTAACCTAACCTAACCTAACCTAACCTAACCTAACCTAACCTAACCTAACCTAACCTAACCTAACCTAACCTAACCTAACCTATACACAAACACACACACATACATACATGCATGCATACATACATACATACATACATGCATGCATACATACAAACACACAAATACACACATGCATACATACACACACACATACACACATACATAATACACACATACACACATGCAAACATACAAACACACGAATACACACATACATAATACACACATACACAAACACACACACATACATACATGCATGCATACAAACATACATACATACGTACATACATACATACATACATACATGCATACACATACACACATACACACATACACACATACATAATACACACATACACGCATGCAAACATACAAACACAAGAATACACACATACATACATACATGCATACATACATGCATGCATACAAACAAACAAACATACGTACATACATACATACATGCATAAACACACACACATACACACATACACAAATGCAAACATACAAACACAAGAATACACACATACATAATACACACATACACAAACACACACACACATACGTAAATGCATTCATACATACAAACATACATACATACATGCATACACACACACACATACATACATACATACATACATGCATGCATACACACATGCATACATACACATACATAATACACACATACACAAACACATACATACATACATACATACATGCATGCATACATACAAACATACAAACGTACATACATACACACACACAAATACACACATGCAAACATACAAACACACACAAACACACATACATAATACACACATACACACACACACACCCACACAAATACACACATACACAAACAAACACACATACATACATACATACATGCATGCAAACATACAAACATACATACGTACATACATACACACACACAAATACACACATGCAAACATACAAACACACACAAACACACATACATAATACACACATACTCACACACACACCCACACAAATACACACATACACAAACACACACACATACATACATACATACATGCATGCAAACATGCATGCATACATACAAACATACATACGTACTCACATACATACATGCATACACACACACACATACACACATACATAATACACACATACACACGTGCAAACATACAAACACACGAATACACACATACATAATACACACATACACAAACACACACACACACATACATACATGCATGCATACATACATACATACACACATACATAATACACACATGCATACATACATACATACATGCATGCATACATACAAACATACATACGTACCTAACCAAACCTAACCTAACCTTACCTTACCTAACCTATACACAAACACACACACATACATACATGCATGCATACATACATAAATACATACATGCATGCATACATACAAACACACAAATACACACATGCATACATACACACACACATACACACATACATAATACACACATACACACATGCAAACATACAAACACACGAATACACACATACATAATACACACATACACAAACACACACACATACTGACATTCATGCATACAAACATACATACATACGTACATACATACATACATACATACATGCATACACATACACACATACACACATACATAATACACACATACACGCATGCAAACATACAAACACAAGAATACACACATACATACGTACATACATACATACATGCATAAACACACACACATACACACATACACACATGCAAACATACAAACACAAGAATACACACATACATAATACACACATACACAAACACACACACACATACGTAAATGCATGCATACATACAAACATACATACATACATGCATACACACACACACATACATACAAACATACATACATGCATGCATACACACATGCATACATACACACATATATAATACACACATACACAAACACATACATACATACATACATACATGCATGCATACATACAAACATACATACGTACATACATACACACACACAAATACACACATGCAAACATACAAACACACACAAACACACATACATAATACACACATACACACACACACACACCCACACAAATACACACATACACAAACACACACACATACATACATACATACATGCATGCATACATACAAACATACATACGTACATACATACACACACACAAATACAGACATGCAAACATACAAACACACACAAACACACATACATAATACACACATACACACACACACACCCACACAAATACACACATACACAAACACACACACATACATACATACATACATGCATGCAAACATGCATGCATACATACAAACATACATACGTACTCACATACATACATGCATACACACACACACATACACACATACATAATACACACATACACACGTGCAAACATACAAACACACGAATACACACATACATAATACACACATACACAAACACACACACACACATACATACATGCATGCATACATACATACATACACACATACATAATACACACATACACGAACACACACACATACATACATACATACGTACATGCATGCATACACACGTGCATACATACACACACACAAATACACACATACATAATACACACATACACAAACACACACAGATACATACAAACATACATACATACATACATGCATACACACACACACATACACACATACATAATACACACATACACACGTGCAAACATACAAACACACGAATACACACATACATAATACACACATACACAAACACACACACATACATACATGCATGCATACATACATACATACACACATACACACCCACACAAATACACACATACACAAACACACACACATACATACATACATACATGCATGCAAACATGCATGCATACATACAAACATACATACGTACACACATACATACATGCATACACACACACACATACACACATACATAATACACACATACACACGTGCAAACATACAAACACACGAATACACACATACATAATACACACATACACAAACACACACACATACATACACACATGCATACATACATACATACATGCATGCATACATACAAACATAAATACGTACCAAACCTAACCTAACCTAACCTAACCTAACCTAACCTAACCTAACCTATACACAAACACACACACATACATACATGCATGCATACATACATACATACATACATGCATGCATACATACAAACACACAAATACACACATGCATACATACACACACACATACACACATACATAATACACACATACACACATGCAAACATACAAACACACGAATACACACATACATAATACACACATACACAAACACACACACATACATACATGCATGCATACAAACATACATACATACGTACATACATACATACATACATACATGCATACACATACACACATACACACATACACACATACATAATACACACATACACGCATGCAAACATACAAACACAAGAATACACACATACATACATACATGCATACATACATGCATGCATACATACAAACATACATACGTACATACATACATACATGCATAAACACAAACACATACACACATACACACATGCAAACATACAAACACAAGAATACACACATACATAATACACACATACACAAACACACACACACATACGTAAATGCATGCATACATACAACTATACATACATACATGCATACACACACACACATACATACATACATACATACATGCATGCATACACACATGCATACATACACATACATAATACACACATACACAAACACATACATACATACATACATACATGCATGCATACATACAAACATACATACGTACATACATACACACACACAAATACACACATGCAAACATACAAACACACACAAACACACATACATAATACACACATACACACACACACACACCCACACAAATACACACATGCACAAACACACACACATACATACATACATACATGCATGCATACATACAAACATACATACGTACATACATACACACACACAAATACACACATGCAAACATACAAACACACACAAACACACATACATAATACACACATACACACACACACACCCACACAAATACACACATACACAAACACACACACATACATACATACATACATGCATGCAAACATGCATGCATACATACAAACATACATACGTACACACATACATACATGCATACACACACACACATACACACATACATAATACACACATACACACGTGCAAACATACAAACACACGAATACACACATACATAATACACACATACACAAACACACACACACACATACATGCATGCATACATACACACATACATACGTACCTAACCTAACCTAACCTAACCTAACCTTACCTAACCTAACCTAACCTAACCTAACCTAACCTAACCGAACCTAACCTAACCTAGAATACACACATACATAATACACACAAACACAAACACACACACACATACGTAAATGCATGCATACATACAAACATACATACATACATGCATACACACACACATACATACATACATACATACATGCATGTATACACACATGCATACATACACATACATAATACACACATACACAAACACATACATACATACATACATACATGCATGCATACATACAAACATACATACGTACATACATACACACACACAAATACACACATGCAAATATACAAACACACACAAACACACATACATAATACACACATACACACACACACACCCACACAAATACAC
>NW_027518569.1:244309-264309 GCF_051622035.1 Arctopsyche grandis
GCATGCATACACACGTGCATACATACACACACACAAATACACACATACATAATACACACATACACAAACACACACAGATACATACATACATACATACATACATACATGCATACACACACACACATACACACATACATAATACACACATACACACATGCAAACATACAAACACACGAATACACACATACATAATACACACATACACAAACACACACACATACATACATTCATGCATACAAACATACATACATACGTACATACATACATACATACATACATGCATACACATACACACATACACACATACATAATACACACATACACGCATGCAAACATACAAACACAAGAATACACACATACATACATACATGCATACATACATGCATGCATACATACAAACATACATACGTACATACATACATACATGCATAAACAGACACACATACACACATACACACATGCAAACATACAAACACAAGAATACACACATACATAATACACACATACACAAACACACACACACATACATACATACATACATACATGCATACACATACACACATACACACATACATAATACACACATACACGCATGCAAACATACAAACACAAGAATACACACATACATACATACATGCATACATACATGCATGCATACATACAAACATACATACGTACATACATACATACATGCATAAACACACACACATACACACATACACACATGCAAACATACAAACACAAGAATACACACATACATAATACACACATACACAAACACACACACATACGTAAATGCATGCATACATACAACTATACATACATACATGCATACACACACACACATACATACATACATACATACATGCATGCATACACACATGCATACATACACATACATAATACACACATACACAAACACATACATACATACATACATACATGCATGCATACATACAAACATACATACGTACATACATACACACACACAAATACACACATGCAAACATACAAACACACACAAACACACATACATAATACACACATACACACACACACACCCACACAAATACACACATACACAAACACACACACATACATACATACATACATGCATGCAAACATGCATGCATACATACAAACATACATACGTACACACATACATACATGCATACACACACACACATACACACATACATAATACACACATACACACGTGCAAACATACAAACACACGAATACACACATACATAATACACACATACACAAACACACACACACACACATACATACATGCATGCATACATACATACATACACACATACATAATACACACATACACGAACACACACACATACATACATACATACGTACATGCATGCATACACACGTGCATACATACACACACACAAATACACACATACATAATACACACATACACAAACACACACAGATACATACATACATACATACATACATACATGCATACACACACACACATACACACATACATAATACACACATACACACATGCAAACATACAAACACACGAATACACACATACATAATACACACATACACAAACACACACACATACATACATGCATGCATACAAACATACATACATACGTACATACATACATACATACATACATGCATACACATACACACAAACACACATACACACATACATAATACACACATACACGCATGCAAACATACAAACACAAGAATACACACATACATACATACATGCATACATACATGCATGCATACATACAAACATACATACGAACATACATACACACACACAAATACACACATGCAAACATACAAACACACACAAGCACACATACATAATACACACATACACACACACACACCCACACAAATACACACATACACAAACACACACACATACATACATACATACATGCATGCAAACATGCATGCATACATACAAACATACATACGTACTCACATACATACATGCATACACACACACACATACACACATACATAATACACACATACACACGTGCAATTATACAAACACACGAATACACACATACATAATACACACATACACAAACACACACACACACATACATACATGCATGCATACATACATACATACACACATACATAATACACACATGCATACATACATACATACATGCATGCATACATACAAACATACATACGTACCTAACCTAACCTAACCTAACCTAACCTTACCTAACCTAACCTAACCTAACCTAACCTAACCTAACCGAACCTAACCTAACCTAACCTAACCTAACCTAACCTAACCTAACCTAACCTAACCTAACCTAACCTAACCTAACCTAACCTAACGTATACACAAACACACACACATACATACATGCATGCATACATACATACATACATACATGCATGCATACATACAAACACACAAATACACACATGCATACATACACACACACATACACACATACATAATACACACAGACACACATGCAAACATACAAACACACGAATACACACATACATAATACACACATACACAAACACACACACATACTGACATTCATGCATACAAACATACATACACACATGCAAACATACAAACACACACAAACACACATACATAATACACACATACACACACACACACACCCACACAAATACACACATACACAAACACACACACATACATACATACATACATGCATGCAAACATGCATGCATACATACAAACATACATACGTACTCACATACATACATGCATACACACACACATACACACATACATAATACACACATACACACGTGCAAACATACAAACACACGAATACACACATACATAATACACACATACACAAACACACACACACATACATACATGCATGCATACATACATACATACACACATACATCATACACACATGCATACATACATACATACATGCATGCATACATACAAACATACATACGTACCTAACCTAACCTAACCTAACCTAACCTAACCTTTTTTTTTTTTTTTTTTTTTTTTCCTATGCGTGGGAGGAGAAAATCTTCAATAAGACTCCCTCTAGTCCGCACTAGAGGGAAGTGTCAGATTTTTACTGACTAAAAAACTCCCCCGACTCACCTCACCCCTTTGGGGACCCCACTCGTTGGTGGATTGCTTCCGCAGGGGCTGATTTCGTCCTTGTTGGCTTCTCCTTTTTGTGCGGATCCCTCCTTTCCAGTTCATCTAGTTGACCCGCTTGGTTTCTGTTTCCTGAAAAACATTCATTTGCAGTATTAATCATAGGCTGGTAATAGTATATCTATATCTATGGGTTGACATCTATTCATTTCCTTCTATAAGTCTTTCCGCTTTCCTTAGCCGTTCGGCCTCCTCCTTCTGCTTCATGACGCTCCTTGCGAACTCTGCGAATGCTTCCCAAGAGGCTACGTCTTTAGTGATGTTCTGTGCTATGTCTTCAGTGTTGACCGGGGTGCTTTCTTCGAGTGTCGCTCTTTCAGATTCCCATGCAGGGCATACGAGGAGTGTATGTTCTGCGTCATCTCTGATTGATGCACAGTGGTGACATCCTGCTGTCGTTTCCTTTCCGATGCGGTTGAGGAATGCTCCGAAACACCCATGGCTGGTTAGTAGCTGGGTTGTGTGGTAGTCCGGTTTTGCGCTTTTCCTCCTTGTCCAGGCTGCGATTGATGGGATCAGTCGATGTGTCCATCTACCTTTGTCTGCGCCGTCCCAGCGGACCTGCCATTCCGTCATGAGCTCCGCCCGTGCCGTCGCTCTTACTTTTTTCGTTCCCTCCTTTCTTCCCTCGTATACCTTCTTTCTTTCATGTGCCAGTAGGTCGATGGGTGGTACTCCAGCAATAACCAGTACTGCGCACTCGGATACTGTTGTATATGCCGATACGATTCTCAGTACGCCCCTGCGTTGTACTCTTGCGAGGTATTTCCTGGTTCTCTCCACTGCCATGCTGGGCGCCCATATTGGTGCACCGTATAGGATCACCGAGTGCACTACGCTGTTGAGTAGTTTTCTTCGGCATGGTTTGGGCCCTCCGATGTTGGGCATTAGTCGTCCGATGTTGTTGACAGCTCTTGCCGCTTTCTCCGCGGCATGCTCAGCTTGTTTCTTAAAGGTTAATTTGTCATCTAGAATTATTCCAAGATAAGTCAAATACCTTTTTAGTCTCACGTCGTATCCCGAAATGGTGATTTTCGGGGGTTCGATTTTTCTTTTTCTGGTGAACAAAACCGCCTCGGTTTTTTGTGGTGCAAGCTGTAGTCCGGCTTCCGTCATCCAGTCGTTCACCAGGTCGAGAGTGTCGTTTGTGGCGGTCTCGAGGTCCGTTATTTTCCTAGCCACAACAATGATAGCTACGTCGTCTGCAAAACCCACCAGCTTCGCTCCTCCTGGAAGTCTTAATTTAAGAAGTGAGTCGTACATTATGTTCCATAATGTTGGTCCCATGACAGAGCCCTGTGGAACACCAGAGGAGATCTTGCGTTCTGCCAGTCTTGTGATCAGAACCCTCTCCGACAGGTAACTTCCTATTATTCTTACAAGGTAGTCTGGTATTCCACCGAGCTCCGATAGAGCCGACATTATTTTATCCCATCTGGCCGAATTAAAAGCATTTTTAACGTCCAGTGTCACCATTATGCAGTGACTGCTCGTTTTTAATGTTCCACTATGAGCGTCTTTTATTGTCTTTATGACCTCGGCTATTGCGTCTACCGTGGACCGACCGGGTCTGAACCCGTATTGCTGCGAACATAACCCGCCTTCCGTCTCCGTCGTCTTCGCTTCTCTCTGTAATATGAGGCGCTCGAGGAGTTTGCCCAATCCGTCCAACATGCACAGTGGCCGGTATGACGACGGCTCCTCCGGTGGTTTGTTGCCCTTGGGTATGAGCACGAGTTTCTGCCTTTTCCATATTTTTGGGAATTCTCCGCTCTTGAGGCAGCTGTTGAATGTCCGCAGCAATGTTTTCGGGCAGACTTTAGCCGATATGCGGAGAATTTCATTCGGTATTCCGTCAGGTCCAGGTGATTTGTCAGTGGACAGCCGTTTTGTTGCCGAGTATAGTTCCCCCAGTGTAAACTCTGGGATGTCTTCGGGCTCTATGATCCACGCTTGTGGTGTCGTCTCTTTGTGTGTAGGGAAAAGGTGTGAAACTATCGTTTCCAAATTTCCATCTCTGTTTAAGAAGGGAATTTGGCGGTGGCCGGACAGCTTACCACGGACCATACGATACGCTTGGCCCCATGGGTCCAGGTCCACCGTCGCTATGAGTTGTTCCCACATCAACTTTTTACTCCTCCTGATTGCGTAGGTGACTGCTCTTCTTGCTTCTTTGTGGGCTTCGCTTGCGGTTTCGATGGCCGTTTGGTCGTCTTCGTGGCCTGATCTGTGTCTTCGTTCAGTCCGACAGTGCTCTCTTCGTTTTCTTGTGCAGGTTCTTCGCAGCTCTGCAATTTCGTCGTTCCACCAATATTGTGGTTTCCGTCCCACTCCACCCTTCTTCGGCATCGAGGCCTCGCAAGCCCGAGCGATCGCTGCCGTTGTCTCTTTGCAAAGTTCTGTTCCAGTTGTGGTATCTTGAATACGGCCACACTCGAACTTGAGCGTCTCTTCGCACGTTTTAGTGTCTAGCTTGCCGACGGCCCACCTTGTCGGCTCGGTCTTATGCGGGGTCGAATCGGTCGTTCTTGTGTCTCTTAGCTCGTATGAGATGTATTGGTGGTCGCTTAGTGTTGTGTCGCTGAGCACCTCCCAGTTGGTAATGCGGCCAATGGTGTCCTCGTCCGCGAAAGCGACGTCGACTATGGAGCCAGTGCTTCCTCTGACGAAGGTATTTGCACTTCCGGTGTTCAGGACATGCAGGTTTAGTCTGGCCATTGTGTCAGCTAGTAGGCGACCGCGCTCATCGGTGATAGGTGATTCCCACTCTGTAGACTTTGCATTGAAGTCTCCGGCAACGACCACTCGTCCTGTGCTCCTGCTGACGCTCGCCTCCAATTCGTGCAAAAACAGTACGAAGTCCGAGACCGAGGCGTTCGGCGAACAGTAACAGCTGTAGAACCGCACGCCCCGCACCCGAACCCAGACTGCACCTACCTGTGGTGTTCCTGCCTCTGTGATTATCCCGCTTCCGCGTGAGATGTAGATCGCCGAGCGCTGGGTTGTGTCGGCGAACCAATCTCCATTTAATGGGCGATGTTGTTCGCTTATTATTGTGATGTCAATTTTTTTCTCATAGATGGTCTGCAGGAGGAGGTCCTGCGCAGCCCTGCAATGGTTAAGGTTTACCTGGAGGACTCTTATTTTTCCATTTGCAGCCATTATGTTTGTGTCTTCCCCTTCCTCTGTCTCTCCAGTTCGGTTTTGTATGCAGGACACTTGGGTGTCCCTGCCATGTGCTGTGTGTCCGTGCCGCGGTCTTTGCAGACAATGCAGCACAGACTGTTCTCGCATTTGGCCGCTATGTGGCCTCCTTTACCACATCGGCGACACAGTTGGGACCTGTCACTTCCGCTGCAGGTGGCTGCCAAGTGTCCGTACTCCTGGCACTTGTAACAGCGGACCGCTTCTATGTGCTGTCGTACGCGGCAGTTTACCCATCCTACGCGAAGCTTACCTTTTTTTAGGATTGTACGTGCTTTGTCGCTTGCCATCTTTACAACTGCGACTCTTGTTCCGTTGTAAGTGTTGAATAGGCTGACCACTTCAGCCTCCTCGACTGTAAGCGTTCCCAGTACTGGTTTGAGGGCGTCCATCACATCTTGGCGCTCTTCTCCTTCATCCAGGTCCCGCACCTCTATCTTCACCATCGTCGTTAATCTCCTGACCGTTGTGTCGTCACCTAGTGCTGTTTTAATGGCGTCTGCTAGCGTTGTGGGGTTGCCGCCGTTCCTTTCCAGTTCCATTAGGATCATACCGTTCCGGGTTTTTCTGATGCGGTCCACCTGGCATCCAGTTGCAGCGATGTCTACGGTGGTTCTTATTTTTTTGAGAATATCCGCGTACGTGTTGTTATTACTTTCGCTTCGCTTCAGTGTTATCGCTTCGGTTTTTGGGCGCGGTATAGTCAGTTTGGGTTTTTTCTGCTGGACCTTGTTTTGTTGTTGTCGTTGCTGCTGCGTCTGCGGCTGTGGATATGGATACGGCTGTGGGCGCTGCTGCTGTTTTTCTTCCTGTTGCGCTTGCTCCTGTTCCTGTTGCTTCTGTAGCGGCTTCTGGGGCTTCCACTTTTGCTTCCGCTGCTGTTTCGGTTGGGTCTTCCACTCTTCGGTCTCGGTCTGAGTGTTTTTCTCTGTCGTCTCTGTCGCCGTGCTCGCGTCGGAAGCTTTAGATGCAGTTTTGTTGATTTTATTCTTTTTCTGCTCTTCCTCGGCTAGGCTTGTCACTAATCTGCGTACTAGGCTAATTTGGGTTTTAATGTTTTCCTTCGTGTTTTTGGCGTTTGACACAAACTCCACGAGCATGTCCATTTCCACTTTTATTCTGTTTATTGGATCCATAATTTGTTGCTGTGGCTTTTCGTTGCTCATTGTCATTCATTTATTTATTTATTTATTTTAAACAGACCATTGTGGCTTAACAGGAATTCCTGTAGCGCTAAAGCCTAAAGTGCCACACTGGTCAAAAAAATATAACACAAAAAAGAAAAAAACAAAAAAGAAAAAAACAAAATACCAATTAAACATAAACATAAATACATTCATACATAAACATGAAGAATAGCATTTATAATGACAGATAAAGTAAATGGACATTCATATCAGCAGATAATCCACGATGTGTCGTTTGTTGTGGTCAGCTGGTCTAAGAATCAGCTGTGCATGTAATGATGTTACGTCTCTCGCGTATGGGGGCAGGTAGTCACGCGCATGTATGTCAGCTGTTCATAGTGCGAACTATGTATGTCGGCGGTTCGTTCCCGGTGACGTTTACTTCTTACGATTTTTTGCGGTAAAGATTTTTAATTGTGACCATAGATGTCGCTAGTGAATAAATAATTTAATTTAAGGTTTTGATCTTAATTGACCATAGATGTCGCTAGTGTATAAATAATTTAATTAAGGTTTTAATCTAAATTGACCATAGGTGTCGCTAGTGAGTAAATAATTTAATTACGGTTTTAATCTAAATTGACCATAGGTGTCGCTAGTGAATAAATAATTTAATTAGAGTTTTAATCTTAATTGGTTTTGCAGATAATTATTTATATTTGTTTATTTATTTGTATGAATGCCGTGTTGTACAGTGGGTGCTTTGCAACGATCGTCTGTGGCAAGCGGCTCGCCGGCGCCCCCACGATTTGACAGCTAGTCAGCTGATCGTGTTCGTGTCGCGATCGAAACCGGCGTGGTGTAGTCAGATGGTCTAGGAATGTATTGTATTGTATTGTATTACACGTAATATTACAACAATTTGTGGATGTTTCACTGGCTTTATTCACAGTGTAGCCACCTTTGCCTGAGGCAGGCGTGAAATATAATTGGCTGTCACGCTATTTGACAGCTAGTCAGCTGATCGTATTCGTGTCACGATCGGAACCGGCGTGGTGTGGTACAGCTGTTCAAGCGATGTATTGTATTGTATTACACGTGATATAACGACGATTTGCGGGCGTTTCACTGGCTTTTTTCACAGTGTAGCCACCTTTGACAGTGACTGGCAGCTCCCCGCGCCCCCGAGAAATGTCAATGGTTGTCGCGCGATTTGACAGATAGTCAGCTGGTCGTATTCGTATAGCGATCGGAACCGGCGTGCGTGGTCAGATGATTAGCGATGTTGTGTTACACGCGATATAACGACAATTTGCAAAGTGTCAATTATTATTATCGCTATGTGCGTGGTGTTTCGACAACTGTCGGTGTGTTATGGGTTGTGTGGTAGTTATAATCAACGTGGCGGCCTGGTTTTTTTTTTTTTTTTTTTTACATGCAAACACACAGCCTCTCCTACCTCCTTCAGATACGTCTGATACTACTGGCACAGACGCAGTGAAGTGCCAATGGCCCCTCCTGACTCCTAGTTGCGACTCCTGGCTTCTAGTAGCGGTAGCGGTTCTGGACTGTGTAGACAGCCGGCGTCGGTGCTCGGCCGAGAGAGCGCGCACAGACACGTCCACTCGCTCCCACTGTCCGCGCGCTACTCCACCTAACCTAACCTAACCTAACCTAACCTAACCTAACCTAACCGAACCTAACCTAACCAAACCTAACCTAACCTAACCTAACCTAACCTAACCTAACCTAACCTAACCTAACCTAACCTAACCTATACACAAACACACACACATACATACATGCATGCATACATACATAAATACATACATGCATGCATACATACAAACACACAAATACACACATGCATACATACACACACACATACACACATACATAATACACACAGACACACATGCAAACATACAAACACACGAATACACACATACATAATACACACATACACAAACACACACACATACTGACATTCATGCATACAAACATACATACATACGTACATACATACATACATACATACATGCATACACATACACACATACACACATACATAATACACACATACACGCATGCAAACATACAAACACAAGAATACACACATACATACATACATGCATACATACATGCATGCATACATACAAACATACATACGTACATACATACATACATGCATAAACACACACACATACACACATACACACATGCAAACATACAAACACAAGAATACACACATACATAATACACACATACACAAACACACACACACATACGTAAATGCATGCATACATACAACTATACATACATACATGCATACACACACACACATACATACATACATACATACATGCATGCATACACACATGCATACATACACATACATAATACACACATACACAAACACATACATACATACATACATACATGCATGCATACATACAAACACACAAATACACACATGCATACATACACACACACATACACACATACATAATACACACAGACACACATGCAAACATACAAACACACGAATACACACATACATAATACACACATACACAAACACACACACATACTGACATTCATGCATACAAACATACATACATACGTACATACATACATACATACATACATGCATACACATACACACATACACACATACATAATACACACATACACGCATGCAAACATACAAACACAAGAATACACACATACATACATACATGCATACATACATGCATGCATACATACAAACATACATACGTACATACATACATACATGCATAAACACACACACATACATACATACACACATGCAAACATACAAACACAAGAATACACACATACATAATACACACATACACAAACACACACACACATACGTAAATGCATGCATACATACAACTATACATACATACATGCATACACACACACACATACATACATACATACATACATGCATGCATACACACATGCATACATACACATACATAATACACACATACACAAACACATACATACATACATACATACATGCATGCATACATACAAACATACATACGTACATACATACACACACACAAATACACACATGCAAACATACAAACACACACAAACACACATACATAATACACACATACACACACACACACCCACACAAATACACACATACACAAACACACACACATACATACATACATACATGCATGCAAACATGCATGCATACATACAAACATACATACGTACACACATACATACATGCATACACACACACACATACACACATACATAATACACACATACACACGTGCAAACATACAAACACACGAATACACACATACATAATACACACATACACAAACACACACACACACATACATACATGCATGCATACATACATACATACACACATACATAATACACACATACACGAACACACACACATGCATACATACATACGTACATGCATGCATACACACGTGCATACATACACACACACAAATAAACACATACATAATACACACATACACAAACACACACAGATACATACATACATACATACATACATACATGCATACACACACACACATACACACATACATAATACACACATACACACATGCAAACATACAAACACACGAATACACACATACATAATACACACATACACAAACACACACACATACATACAAGCATGCATACAAACATACATACATACGTACATACATACATACATACATACATGCATACACATACACACAAACACACATACACACATACATAATACACACATACACGCATGCAAACATACAAACACAAGAATACACACATACATACATACATGCATACATACATGCATGCATACATACAAACATACATACGAACATACATACACACACACAAATACACACATGCAAACATAAAAACACACACAAACACACATACATAATACACACATACACACACACACACCCACACAAATACACACATACACAAACACACACACATTAATACATACATACATGCATGCAAACATGCATGCATACATACAAACATACATACGTACTCACATACATACATGCATACACACACACACATACACACATACATAATACACACATACACACGTGCAAACATACAAACACACGAATACACACATACATTATACACACATACACAAACACACACACACACACATACAAACATGCATGCATACATACATACATACACACATACATAATACACACATGCATACATACATACATACATGCATGCATACATACAAACATACATACGTACCTAACCTAACCTAACCTAACCTAACCTTACCTAACCTAACCTAACCTAACCTAACCTAACCTAACCTAACCGAACCTAACCTAACCTAACCTAACCTAACCTAACCTAACCTAACCTAACCTAACCTAACCTTACCTAACCTAACCTAACCTAACCTAACCTAACCTAACCTATACACAAACACACACACATACATACATGCATGCATACATACATACATACATACATGCATGCATACATACAAACACACAAATACACACATGCATACATACACACACACATACACACATACATAATACACACAGACACACATGCAAACATACAAACACACGAATACACACATACATAATACACACATACACAAACACACACACATACTGACATTCATGCATACAAACATACATACATACGTACATACATACATACATACATACATGCATACACATACACACATACACACATACATAATACACACATACACGCATGCAAACATACAAACACAAGAATACACACATACATACATACATGCATACATACATGCATGCATACATACAAACATACATACGTACATACATACATACATGCATAAACACACACACATACACACATACACACATGCAAACATACAAACACAAGAATACACACATACATAATACACACATACACAAACACACACACACATACGTAAATGCATGCATACATACAACTATACATACATACATGCATACACACACACACATACATACATACATACATACATGCATGCATACACACATGCATACATACACATACATAATACACACATACACAAACACATACATACATACATACATACATGCATGCATACATACAAACATACATACGTACATACATACACACACACAAATACACACATGCAAACATACAAACACACACAAACACACATACATAATACACACATACACACACACACACCCACACAAATACACACATACACAAACACACACACATACATACATACATACATGCATGCATACATACAAACATACATACGTACATACATACACACACACAAATACACACATGCAAACATACAAACACACACAAACACACATACATAATACACACATACACACACACACACCCACACAAATACACACATACACAAACACACACACATACATACATACATACATGCATGCAAACATGCATGCATACATACAAACATACATACGTACACACATACATACATGCATACACACACACACATACACACATACATAATACACACATACACACGTGCAAACATACAAACACACGAATACACACATACATAATACACACATACACAAACACACACACACACATACATACATGCATGCATACATACATACATACACACATACATAATACACACATACACGAACACACACACATACATACATACATACGTACATGCATGCATACACACGTGCATACATACACACACACAAATACACACATACATAATACACACATACACAAACACACACAGATACATACATACATACATACATACATACATGCATACACACACACACATACACACATACATAATACACACATACACACATGCAAACATACAAACACACGAATACACACATACATAATACACACATACACAAACACACACACATACATACATGCATGCATACAAACATACATACATACGTACATACATACATACATACATACATGCATACACATACACACAAACACACATACACACATACATAATACACACATACACGCATGCAAACATACAAACACAAGAATACACACATACATACATACATGCATACATACATGCATGCATACATACAAACATACATACGAACATACATACACACACACAAATACACACATGCAAACATACAAACACACACAAACACACATACATAATACACACATACACACACACACACCCACACAAATACACACATACACAAACACACACACATACATACATACATACATGCATGCAAACATGCATGCATACATACAAACATACATACGTACTCACATACATACATGCATACACACACACACATACACACATACATAATACACACATACACACGTGCAAACATACAACACACACGAATACACACATACATAATACACACATACACAAACACACACACACACACATACATACATGCATGCATACATACATACATACACACATACATAATACACACATGCATACATACAAACATACATGCATGCATACATACAAACATACATACGTACCTAACCTAACCTAACCTAACCTAACCTTACCTAACCTAACCTAACCTAACCTAACCTAACCGAACCTAACCTAACCTAACCTAACCTAACCTAACCTAACCTAACCTAACCTAACCTAACCTAACCTAACCTAACCTATACTTAAACACACACACATACATACATGCATGCATACATACATACATACATACATGCATGCATACATACAAACACACAAATACACACATGCATACATACACACACACATACACACATACATAATACACACAGACACACATGCAAACATACAAACACACGAATACACACATACATAATACACACATACACAAACAAACACATATACTGACATTCATGCATACAAACATACATACATACGTACATACATACATACATACATACATGCATACACATACACACATACACACATACATAATACACACATACACGCATGCAAACATACAAACACAAGAATACACACATACATACATACATGCATACATACATGCATGCATACATACAAACATACATACGTACATACATACATACATGCATAAACACAAACACATACACACATACACACATGCAAACATACAAACACAAGAATACACACATACATAATACACACATACACAAACACACACACACATACGTAAATGCATGCATACATACAACTATACATACATACATGCATACACACACACACATACATACATACATACATACATGCATGCATACACACATGCATACATACACATACATAATACACACATACACAAACACATACATACATACATACATACATGCATGCATACATACAAACATACATACGTACATACATACACACACACAAATACACACATGCAAACATACAAACACACACAAACACACATACATAATACACACATACACACACACACACACCCACACAAATACACACATGCACAAACACACACACATACATACATACATACATGCATGCATACATACAAACATACATACGTACATACATACACACACACAAATACACACATGCAAACATACAAACACACACAAACACACATACATAATACACACATACACACACACACACCCACACAAATACACACATACACAAACACACACACATACATGCATGCATACATACAAACATACATACGTGCCTAACCTAACCTAACCTAACCTAACCTTACCTAACCTAACCTAACCTAACCTAACCTAACCGAACCTAACCTAACCTAGAATACACACATACATAATACACACATACACAAACACACACACACATACGTAAATGCATGCATACATACAAACATACATACATACATGCATACACACACACATACATACATACATACATACATGCATGTATACACACATGCATACATACACATACATAATACACACATACACAAACACATACATACATACATACATACATGCATGCATACATACAAACATACATATGAACATACATACACACACACAAATACACACATGCAAATATACAAACACACACAAACACACATACATAATACACACATACACACACACACACCCACACAAATACACACATACACAAACACACACATACATACATACATACATGCATGCATACATACAAACATACATACGTACATACATACACACACACAAATACACACATGCAAACATACAAACACACACAAACACACATACATAATACACACATACACACACACACACCCACACAAATACACACATACACAAACACACACACATACATACATACATACATGCATGCAAACATGCATGCATACATACAAACATACATACGTACTCACATACATACATGCATACACACACACACATACACATATACACACGTGCAAACATACAAACACACGAATACACACATACATAATACACACATACACAAACACACACACACATACATACATGCATGCATACATACATACATACACACATACATAATACACACATGCATACATACATACATACATGCATGCATACATACAAACATACATACGTACCTAACCTAACCTAACCTAACCTAACCTTACCTAACCTAACCTAACCTAACCTAACCTAACCTAACCGAACCTAACCTAACCTAAACTAACCTAACCTAACCTAACCTAACCTAACCTTACCTAACCTAACCTAACCTATACACAAACACACACACATACATACATGCATGCATACATACATACATACATACATGCATGCTTACATACAAACACACACACAAATACACACATGCAAACATACAAACACACACAAACACACATACATAATACACACATACACACACACACACCCACACAAATACACACATACACAAACACACACAGATACATACATACATACATACATGCATACACACACACACATACACACATACATAATACACACATACACACATGCAAACATACAAACACACGAATACACACATACATAATACACACATACACAAACACACACACATACATACATGCATGCATACAAACATACATACATACGTACATACATACATACATACATACATGCATACACATACACACAAACACACATACACACATACATAATACACACATACTAGCATGCAAACATACAAACACAAGAATACACACATACATACATACATGCATACATACATGCATGCATACATACAAACATACATACGAACATACATACACACACACAAATACACACATGCAAACATACAAACACACACAAACACACATACATAATACACACATACACACACACACCCACACAAATACACACATACACAAACACACACACATACATACATACATACATGCATGCAAACATGCATGCATACATACAAACATACATACGTACTCACATACATACATGCATACACACACACACATACACACATACATAATACACACATACACACGTGCAAACATACAAACACACGAATACACACATACATAATACACACATACACAAACACACACACACACATACATACATGCATGCATACATACATACATACACACATACATAATACACACATGCATACATACATACATACATGCATGCATACATACAAACATACATACGTACCTAACCTAACCTAACCTAACCTAACCTTACCTAACCTAACCTAACCTAACCTAACCTAACCTAACCTAACCTAACCGAACCTAACCTAACCAAACCTAACCTAACCTAACCTAACCTAACCTAACCTAACCTAACCTAACCTAACCTAACCTATACACAAACACACACACATACATACATGCATGCATACATACATAAATACATACATGCATGCATACATACAAACACACAAATACACACATGCATACATACACACACACATACACACATACATAATACACACAGACACACATGCAAACATACAAACACACGAATACACACATACATAATACACACATACACAAACACACACACATACTGACATTCATGCATACAAACATACATACATACGTACATACATACATACATACATACATGCATACACATACACACATACACACATACATAATACACACATACACGCATGCAAACATACAAACACAAGAATACACACATACATACATACATGCATACATACATGCATGCATACATACAAACATACATACGTACATACATACATACATGCATAAACACACACACATACACACATACACACATGCAAACATACAAACACAAGAATACACACATACATAATACACACATACACAAACACACACACACATACGTAAATGCATGCATACATACAACTATACATACATACATGCATACACACACACACATACATACATACATACATACATGCATGCATACACACATGCATACATACACATACATAATACACACATACCCAAACACATACATACATACATACATACATGCATGCATACATACAAACATACATACGTACATACATACACACACACAAATACACACATGCAAACATACAAACACACACAAACACACATACATAATACACACATACACACACACACACCCACACAAATACACACATACACAAACACACACACATACATACATACATACATGCATACATACATACAAACATACATACGTACATACATACACACACACAAATACACACATGCAAACATACAAACACACACAAACACACATACATAATACACACATACACACACACACACCCACACAAATACACACATACACAAACACACACACATACATACATACATACATGCATGCAAACATGCATGCATACATACAAACATACATACGTACACACATACATACATGCATACACACACACACATACACACATACATAATACACACATACACACGTGCAAACATACAAACACACGAATACACACATACATAATACACACATACACAAACACACACACACACACATACATACATGCATGCATACATACATACATACACACATACATAAAAACACATGCATACATACATACATACATGCATGCATTAACCTAACCTTACCTAACCTAACCTAACCGAACCTAACCTAACCTAGAATACACACATACATAATACACACATACACAAACACACACACACATACGTAAATGCATGCATACATACAAACATACATACATACATGCATACACACACACACATACATACATACATACATACATGCATGTATACACACATGCATACATACACATACATAATACACACATACACAAACACATACATACATACATACATACATGCATGCATACATACAAACATACATACGTACATACATACACACACACAAAAACACACATGCAAACATACAAACACACACAAACACACATACATAATACACACATACACACACACACACCCACACAAATACACACATACAAAAACACACACATACATACATACATACATGCATGCATACATACAAACATACATACGTACATACATACACACACACAAATACACACATGCAAACATACAAACACACACAAACACACATACATAATACACACATACACACACACACACCCACACAAATACACACATACACAAACACACACACATACATACATACATACATGCATGCAAACATGCATGCATACATACAAACATACATACGTACTCACATACATACATGCATACACACACACACATACACACATACATAATACACACATACACACGTGCAAACATACAAACACACGAATACACACATACATAATACACACATACACAAACACACACACACATACATACATGCATGCATACATACATACATACACACATACATAATACACACATGCATACATACATACATACATGCATGCATACATACAAACATACATACGTACCTAACCTAACCTAACCTAACCTAACCTTACCTAACCTAACCTAACCTAACCTAACCTAACCTAACCTAACCGAACCTAACCTTACCTAACCTAACCTAACCTAACCTAACCTAACCTAACCTAACCTATACACAAACACACACACATACATACATGCATGCATACATACATACATACATACATGCATGCATACATACAAACACACACACAAAAACACACATGCAAACATACAAACACACACAAACACACATACATAATACACACATACACACACACACACCCACACAAATACACACATACACAAACACACACACATACATACATACATACATGCATGCATACATACAAACATACATACGTACATACAAACACACACAAATACACACATGCAAACATACAAACACACACAAACGCACATACATAATACACACATACACACACACACACCCACACAAATACACACATACACAAACACACACACATACATACATACATACATGCATGCAAACATGCATGCATACATACA